>NW_026917565.1:0-87753 GCF_035046485.1 Aedes albopictus
TTTGTGTCCCACGCTAATGAACACTCTTCCATCTCTCTTTCGGCTTAGATGCCAGTTTGGTTTTATTTGGTTTTATTTTGACTGAGTACGTGTCGCCTCCGCATCCTACCTGTTGATAATATTTAGCCAGGCGTCAGTATCGTACAATAGATAACATTCATTACTTACGTCACGTTGCGAAAAAGAGAAAGAAGTTCAGCAAACTTGTGACGATCAATACAAAAAGTTTGACATGAGGGGAAGGACAGGTTGAAAGTGTGGTTGCGTATCGTAATTTATAGACATTTTTTTATTGCTGACAGAAAGATATGTGAGTGAATTTAGTACCTTCATGTAGAAGAAAATTATTCATTCGAATTTATAATGGTACTTGAACGGCGCTATGTATGCCAATGAAAAAGCTAAAGAATTAAAGAATATACAAAGAGTACGTTGTAACCTTTGTCTTAGAGCATTTTTGATTTTTTACGGCGTCATCATTCGCCTGCTGCGGTCGAATCAAAAACTGGTCATATCACTCATCGCACCCCAGCATGCTATGCTCCACAGGCCAAAACGATATCTCAATCCGCAGAGCTACTTCGATTGGTTCTCTCTGTTTGCAAACACGACCACTCAAAAACTGATCAAAACTCTCCGGAAAATTAGTCAAAACAACGGGGAAGTGATTAGAGAGATGGAATCAGGTTCTTCCAGGCAAGCGAGACCCACCGCAGCGCCCCCTGGTGGTTGCTGGTGCGCTAGCCAATCAGAAAACCAAACACCAATATCTAAGCGAAACGGTACCTCCTCTCTAACCTAGTCGTGAATGGTTCCGGCCAAAAATAGAGACGTGTAAAAATTAAAAACCAATAACATTAGGCCAATAATTTAAATAAAAATCCAATTTCTCGTTCGGTCGACACCCGCCGCCACGGTAGGAGGGATCCCCGGTCCACGATCCACACTCCATCACAGGCAGGGGGTCCTGCCGCGAGTAATATGCAAACAAATTCTCATAATCATCAAACTCGGTTCCTCTCGGACTTATGGGTCACTATCCGGTTTGCTGGCGTCCACCACCCGCACAACATTGTCCGAAACTGGTTCACTTGGGAGGATCGGGAGCCCGGTTAGGTTCTGGTTGCCATCGGAGGGATTATAACACGCTGGTCTCAGATAAAGAGACCTGATGTTCTCACACTTCCCACTCAGGTGCTAACATTTTTCATCACCAGTTTTAAAATTATGTTTTAGGCATCTAAAACATTAGACTGACGTCTGTTTGTCCGTGTCCAAACTTTCTCACACATGCGCACGATCACTGTGCCTTTTCGACAAAAGCGTATGTGCTGCGATCGTTGATCCCTGATTATGATCACCATTTCGGGACTGAGCTATAAACCGTGCCGAATTGATGAGCGACTCGAATCACGCCGGACTAGAAATTATCGACTTAGTTCTGGCCGCGCCGTCTCGAATCGAAGATCATCAGCGCGCCCTAATGATCTATGTGTTCTATCGGAACGCTCTCCTACGACGGCGCGGCGATCCCGGCCTGACTGGCTGACTGACGTCTTCTGGAAATACACAAAGCCAATCAATCATTTTCATCTTTTTCGGAGTGTCTGGCGAGCTTGGTGGTTTTGACCGTTGAATAGTTACGCGAGGAAAACAAACACGGGATCGACGACGCTGCTGAACCTGGGAGAGAGCAGCCCTAATTAAAAGACCGGAACCGGCAACCCAAGAGATACAGAAAGAACCGTCAGTCAGAGTCAGATGAATCAATCACGTGTCCGGGGTGACCTCAAAATGTCACAACAGTTGAGCTTCTCTTTCTGCGGAACCACGACGCTCGATCACTCATTCGTCGATCATCAACCTGTGCTTGCTTTGATTTGTTCGTTTTGCTCCGCACCGCATAGTAGGTATTCCGCTCTGGTTTCGGTGCGGTCCATCTGGTCGAGACAGCAGGCCAGAGTCCAGACTTAATTAATTTTCCAATGCCTACTATTTTGATGATCAATGGCTCGCTCGTACAACAGATTCTGAACAGCATTATGAACCGGCGCGGCGGTGGGAGTCATGGGACACATCACGAGTCGTATCCAAGAAGGCTTTGTTAAGGGAAGGCTAGCTCTAGCCTGAGCGGAGAAAAATGATACGGAGGAAGCAAAAGATGTTCATCGGTAAATCAATACAAACTCATTTATTTCGTTCAACATCAAATTCTTGACAATACTACATATGTCTACAATTTGCTGCCATGGGTAAAACTTTGTCTACATCTGTGGCTTTTTTTTTCTTCTAAACCATGGGGGGATAATCTGTTCAACAGACACTCGGACAGAAAAAATAAAAAAGTGAAGTCCTCTTTCCTCGACTTACTAAACAACATTTCCATGGTCACCCTTGTGGTCACCGAACCGGTCGTCTCTTCGGAGCCATCGAGAAGGCATTGCTTCAGAAAGGGGCTAGTACACATCACACCCTCAAGGTTAGCTGCGTAACCTGCAGCAACGATCATCGATGACTCGCTTTGGGGATTGCACTAAGTTTCTGAGTGGTTCTTACCACTCCCTTTGTCCTCGGAAGGCGGGCAGGGTCAACCGTACGCCCGCGCCCAACTGTTTTGCAGACATCAAGAACTGATGCCTACGTGCAACCAGATCTGACCTGCTGAAGGCAAGGGTCTCCACCTGCCCCGGCCCTTGAGGGGAGGGGACCCTTTTCCAACCGCGATTTAGACCGACGCCACGACTGCAACGCTATCAGGACTTCCTCTCCGTGGCAACCCGTGTAAGGGTCGATTTCGACCACAGGGCTGCAGTAAGCGTGGTTCAAAAAATCGTTTTTGCTCCACACCGCTTATTCGATTCCTAACCAGATTATATACCTTCTCCCAACATTTGAGCTCATTTGGTTGAAAATTGTGAGTGCACAAGCCCTCCAAAGTTTGTATGGGAATTACTATGGGAAAACGATGTTTTTCATTCATTCCACCGTAGCTTTTCCCCAAGTGCCCTGGTGGGTTAGTTGACCCTTGATAATCCTAGGATACTCTATCAGCTACAACTTTGCCGAAGACCGCATTCAAATCGGACGCCTCATTAATTAGTTATTGATTTGTACCCAACTGGACAAACTTTAATAGTGATCATCCAGCTTCCCAGCAGGCAACATTGCTGCATATGGCGCCAAAGATAGCACACTGAAATCATGGCTACTATGTTTCACTGCAAAATGCAGTGATGCCCACCGAATAGTTTGACCATCATGAGTAAAGATTTCGATTCTGGTAAAAATCGGTAACTAATTAATGAGGCCTCCGATTTGAATGCGGTCTTCGGCAAAGTTGTAGCTGATAGAGTAGCCTAGGATTATCAAGGGTCAACTCACCATCCAGGGCACTTGGGGAAAAGCTACGGTGGATTGAATGAAAAACATCGTTTTCCCATAGTAATTCCCATACAAACTTTGAAGGGCTTGTGCACTCTCAATTTTCAACCAAATGAGCTCAAATTTTGGGAGAAGGCATATAATCTGGTTAGGAATCGAATAAGCGGTGTGGAGCAAAAACGATTTTTTGAACCACGCTACTGCAGTATGACCTACGTAGCCGAATCCGAACCCCTGGACCACCTCTTGTACCGCATCTGAACTAGCCATACTCCGAGTCCACGTGCCACCTCCTTTTAGCACCAAGACGATGTGGGTGATAGACGTTGAAACGGCGTCCCAGCTAACCTCATCCCTACACAATCTCTGGACAAGATTGTCCGGAGTAGCGTCCTCCACAAGATCCTCCGTGCTCATCTACTCCTCCACAATTGCCGTCGAGTGGATTGCAGTCAAATACACTTTTTCAAAAATCCACCGTAGATCTCCAGCGTATTGTCGTCATCGAAGCCGACGATTGCCATTGCCACCGGGAACTTTAACCTCAACAACTCGTCGTACATGACATTCCATAATACCGGACCCAGGATGAAACCTTGCGGGACTCCTGAAGTTATCTGAAAGCACTTCCAACTCACCTCTGCGTCGTAAACTAGTACTCAAACATCCCGAAAGCCTCTGCAATAGCTATTTTTAAGGCCAGGTTCGGAACTCCGTTGCCTTTCGAAAGGAAGCAAAGGACTAGGATCGTGACGCGGGAAAAGCCCCTTGAAGACCTCCTCAAGCATCTCTGGAGACTGTTCTGTAGCGAGACTGTCTTCAGCGTGACTTTAGCAGCGGCGAACTACACATTCCGCCTTTCATTTAGCTTTTCCTCATTTCGCTGTATCGTCGTACGCCTGCTCGTAGGCAGATGCGACGCAGGTCCGCTTTTGCTTGAGTCCACCAGTAAGTCGGTGGGTTCCCATTTCTAGAGCAGACTAGGCATAGTTGCATCGCACATACACGAGTACGCCGCTACCAGCCCGTCCCTGCTGAAACCCTAGCGCCTCCCTAAATAGTACTTTGTCGAAGTATGTCTCCCCCGAAGAAGTCTTCCACCTGCGAGGCCTAGCCGCCTCTTCCTCTACCCGCTGCCTGCTGTTGTTGTAGTCGATACTGTAGCGAACCACCAGGTGATCGCTGTGAGTGTAGCTATCGTCTACCCTCCAGTTCGAAGTACTTGTTAGGGCAGGACAACAAAAGGTCACGTCAATAATCGACTCCGCACAGTTTCGACTAAAGGTACTCTTGGTACCGACATTAGCCAAGTTGACATCTATTATGGCCAGTGTCGCTAGCAGGATCTGACCCCGCTGGTTCGTGAGGCGGCTTTCACATTCCACGGCCCAGACATTAAAGTCACCCGCTATTACCATCGGCCTACGCCCTGTTAGCACGGTCGCCATACACTCCAGCATGTGCGTGGACTGCTCGTCGACCACCGCGGAGGCACATAATAGCAACAGAAGAAGACCCCGTTAACTTTGGCGACCACGAAGTAGGCGAAGTAGTGAACATCAACACTCGGATGTTAGTGGAGCGGACCTGGTGTGATGGTTAAAGCACGTGACTATCACGCCGAGGACATGGGATCGAATCCCACTCCAGACAAACTCACAAAATGTGAGTTATTTCTTCGGAAGGGAAGTAAAGGTCCCGAGATGAACTAGCCTAGGGCTAAAAGTTTCGTTAATACAGATAAAAAAACTCCTGGACGGAGTATCAACCCCGTCGTCCATTTCGCCGTCAGTTTTTTGGACCCATCCGCGACCCAATTACCGACGGATACTCGGTATGGGTCCGTTATCGCCATCAAAACTGCCTGACGTCCCCACTCATAAACTGCCTGACAAAGCAGTTGCTGGGCTGCGTTACAGTGGTTCAGGGTCATCTGCTCTGTGATTTGTCAGCTGTTGTTCTTCTGAAGGCACCTTGGATCTCCCGTTGGGTGCTTGATGTTCGTGGTTTTCTAAGAACAAATCAAGCACTTGAGTGGACTCGTGCAGCCTTGTGCCTTGTGGTCTTCATCGCCTACACAGCTTGCTCCTATCAGGGCCTTTGCAATCCCATGACTTGTGTCCTGGTTCGAGACCAGAAACCTGAAGCAAACCTCCGGTGGCCCGTACAAGGTCAGTTGGCACATTGATCAACCCACCTTGAGCTGTCCTACTTTAACGGACTTGTTACCGTCCGCCACAGGTAGCTGTACCAAGGGCCTTCCGTAGCTTGCGTAAGCTACGGCCACCTGCACCTCGCACTATTGCCGTAGTGCTATGACGAGCTCTCCCAAGTCCTTGATCTCATCTAGATTTTTATCCTTCAGAGTGGGCTTCGTGGCCGAGCGGCTAGCGGTGTCAGTCGGTTGAGTGTTTCGTAAGCCTCGGAGTGTGGGTTCAATTTCCGCTCTGGTCGGAGAAAACTTTTCGTCAAACGGAAAATTCTACACTGAGCCACTCGGTGTTATATGTGTTGTCCGTTGTCTAATGTTAGTAATGTTCAGTTTGTGCCGCCTCTAGCCGAAGACGTTGTAATTTTCATTTTTAAGACTTTGTTAGGCGGCTTCCTGACGAACACGTCACTCTTCTCGCACTTGCCACTTAGGCAGCGTCCATTTATTACGTAACGCTAAAATCGGCATTTTTCGACCCCTCTCCCCCCTCTGTATGGACCGTAACACTCGGCTGTATTTCCCCCTCCTCATAGAGCGTTGCGTTATTTGTGGACGGTGCCTTACTCTCAAACATCTCTTTGGTATGGTGTCCCTTCACTAGGGGAATTGTGGGTAAAATGAACAGGGGGGGTAAAATGAACAGGGTGTTGTTTCACAGCAATTAGCGTATTTCTGCATGTTTTAACGATTGGATGCTGTGTGACAACTTAAAACATTATACTTCTGCTGATCTTGAACTTAAAAATAGAATAAACCACTTGATTATGACGAAAATATCAAAAACCCCACAAAAAATATGCTCTGATGTAAAATTGAGCTTATCTGAATTAAGGCCAATTTGTATATTTTTCGCAAATTAAGACATGTGTGATCCCATATTCCAATAGTGTACTCCCAAAAGATAATATTCAGTTGAAAAAAAAAATAGGTTACGCTTTCAATACAATTTTTAGAACAACTTTTAAACCAGAACGACTTGGGGGTAAAATGAACAGCTGGTTCAAACTTTACCCATTTTTTATAAAATTTTGTGCAAACTCGGTATATTGAAATCTATAGCACATATTTTGACACAACTAGTGCAAAAAGTTAAGAAAAAAAGTATTTTGCGCTCATCAAATAAGATTTTTATCCGAAAAATCGCTTGTTTTAGTACATTTTCTACAAATAATTATTCCAGCACATTCCAAATTATATATCAAAAGTTTTAATGGTGTAGCATATAAAGTTTGTATTAAATTTGTTGGCCTACACTTGAATATATCGAAATTATACATTTAAACTTGTTTTTGAAGACATGTTCATTTTACCCCCATCGAATGTTCATTTTACCCACACTATTTTTTATGACTCTGTTTTCTTGCATGTTTTGTAATCGAAAATAATGTAAGAAAACTGTATTTTTTATTAATATTTTCTTCCAGAACTCTTTGAATATATTGCCATCTACGATATTACGGGGTGAAAAATAAAGATTTTGTCATATTTCTATTGGAAACGACCACAAACGCTTAGGGTGTTCATATTACCCCCAATTCCCCTACTGCTAATCCTTTGCCTTATTCATTCTCCTCTTCTGCTCCGCAATAGCCCTGGGGGCATTCTTCTCCTGACCCACCCGACCCTAACATGTGGTTGCTGAGGATCTACCAATATGCCCAAGCAACACACATGTTATATTAAAATTACGACAGCGCAAGTTTTGGTTGTATAGAAGTTTATTTTACGTAATTCTAACATTGTGTTGAAATAACGTAAAATAAACTTCTATACAACCAAAACTTGCGCTGTCGTAACTATAATATAACATGTGTGTTGCTTGGGTGGTCGCTACCAACTGTTCCCTTCAATCCGTACGGGCTGGCTTTTCGAGCCCGCTCTTCCCAGCATTTCTAGGACTTACCGACATCACTGCCGACATTCAGGATTAGCAATCACCTGGCCTTTCGAGTGTACCCCCTGAAAGCTTCTAAAACGCCACTGAGACCCACTGAAATCCCTTGGGACTCCTTTGAAACTCCCGTGAGATCTCCTGCCCCATTTCGCCCCCACCCCTCCCCGAGACCCCATGAGACTCCTAGAAACGCCCCTACAATCTCCCTTCGGACCTCCTATAAACGGCCCCTGGCTGCCGTTGCTATAACTACCGTCATTATTTCGCTTTCTTATGCACAATATTGGTTCTGAGTAGCTGAATAGCTGAATAGGCAAATGTTGAAAAGTTTCTGTAAAAAGGGAAGGTCAGAGGGATTTCAAGAGATTTTTTGGAGGGGGGTCAAAAGCGTTTCCAGGCGTTTTTGGGTGTTTCAGGGCGTTTCGGGAGGTTTCAGAGAGCTTTTAGGGGGCTTCATATGCTCTCAGGTGAACGTCACTGGAGTTTCAGAGGCTTTCCAAAGCGTTTCAAGACGTTTCAGGAGGTTTCAGAGGTATCTTAGGGGGTTTCAGAGACTTTCATGGATTTCATTTGTGTTTCAGGAGGTTTCAGTGATGTCTTATGAAGCTTCAGAAACTCTCAGATAAGTTTCACGGAGGTTTCATGGGGATTTCAGAGGCGTTTCAAAGCGTTCCAAGGCGTTTCATGGCCAGAATGTTTCCGATGACTTTAAGGGGGCTTTAAAGACTCGCAGGTGAATTTCAAGAAGGTTTCATGAGGACTTCAGAGGGGTTTCAAAGCGTTTCAAGGCGTTTCAATGCATTTCAGGAGGTGTCAGGGCATTTTAGGAGGTTTCACAGGAGTTTTAGGGGGCTTCAGATGCTCTCAGGTGATTTTCACGGAGGTTTCAAAGAGGTTTTAGAGGCGTTTCAAGCCGTTTCGGGGCGTTTTAATGTGCTTTATGGCATTTCAGGAGGTTTAAGCGGCCTTGAAGTGGCTTCAGAGGCTTGCAGGTGAAGCAAAAGCCAAACAAAAGCTACAAAGAATTGAAATTTGAAAAAGGTCAAAAAAGACCCCAAGGCCTTACTAAAGTTAAATTCTCTCAGGAATTTCTCCAGGATCTCTTTGAGAAACTGTTCCTTGAACTCCTTTAGGGATTCCTCCAGAATCTTCTTGAATGATGGTTCCAGAAATTCCTTCAGAAATTTCTTTTGTGTTTCTTAGAGGTATTTCTATGGGTATTCAAGGAAGTTCATTAAGGCAATTGCTAGAAGCATTTTCCAGGAACTCCTTCAGGGATTCCTTTAATAACTCCTTCAGGATTTTTTCCAGGGATTCTTTTGGAGATTCTTTGGGTGATCTTCAGTAATTTCTTTAAAGATTTCTCCGAAGATTCCATCAAGAACTCTTTTGGAATTCCTTTGAAGATTTCTCTTAGAACTCCCTCTGGTTCATTAACGAGTTCCGTCAGGGATTTCCTTAAAAGCTCCGTCAGGGATTTCTCCAGTAGTTCATGAAGAAATACCAGCAAAAATGATCTAGGGTTTCCTTCACCAATTGCATCAAGGATTAATTCAGGAAGTTTTCGTCGTGGAATTTTTTGAGCAATTTTTTTCAGGTTTTAGCATTTCACATTGAATTGTATGTTGAGTGTGTTGTTAAGTATCGTAACAATCCACAAAAAGCCTTTTTTCCATGCAACTTGTTTCGCAAAACAGAAAATTCTAATGTAATGTTGTTAATGCTGATAGTGGAATGGGATATACTGTAGATCAGTGACCCTTAAGCCTATTTTTTCATCTGCTTGTATTGCACCTCCTGGATCCATTTGAGAAACAATAAACACGTTATTCAAGATTCTTTTGGGAGTGAAACAACCTCCTTCAGGCACATTGCAAGAAATTCTACGGTAACATAGAGAACTCGGTATCTCATGCGGCCCGCGGGCCGCACTTTGGTGACCACTACTGTAGATTTTTATGTATTTGTATTGTTTTGAACTGTTAAATATGCCAAGAACATTCTGTTTTGAATTGTGATTTTACATTGAATTAAATGGTTTAGGAATGGTTGTATATTGTGATACAGAAGATTCTTATGTTTTCGAATTGTTGCAACCAGTGAAATGTACGGTAAACGTATTGCTTTGACCCGTAATTTTATAACTGGTTCCACATTTGATTCAATTGTTTTGGAATTGTTTTGTAATGTGAAGCAGAACATACTGTTTGTACTGTTTTTACATTGAATTCAATGGTTTGAGTATTGTTTTCTATTGTGATACAGAAGATTCTTACGTTTTCGAGTTGTTTCAAACAGTGAAATGCACAGTAAACGTATCGCTTTGAGGAGTGACTATATTATTGGCACCACGTTAAATTTAATTGTTTTGGAATCCAATGGTTTCTAAATTGTTTTCTATAGTAAAACTGAAAATTGTAACTTTAACTTCCAAGTTTAACTTTACAAAAATTATAAACTACTTGATCAAATCCTGAATTAAACGAAACTGAACTATCATTATGCATTTGGACTAGAAGCTTGTATATTTTAAGCTACATTTTAAAAACACTGATCGATCGATTAATTTTCAAATATTTGGATCACTCATGTCGTAAATCGAATAATGTTTAGCTGCATTGCTGGTTGAAGCTTGAGTTCCCATACCCCACAGCCAGATAACTGGGTTTAGCAGACTAAGCATCATATGTGGCAACACTATAAGCGGCATCATGGAACCGTGCCGAGCGCGCTAAGTGTTATTAGACCACTAATGTAGTTGCATTTAGTGGGTGATGAGGTACGAAATTAACATTACAGTGTGCTTAACCATTATTGAAGCATACATATATAGACACCTGTTGAACAGCTTGTGGAATACAGCATGCAATTGCGTCGAATTTGATAGTTAATCATGGAATAACCATAGAATTTGACTCAAACGCACGCATGAGTTCCAGGCTTAAACAGCAAACCTATATTAAAAGACCTTCCAAAGCAACCAAATGCAAAAGATGGTTCTAATTCAGTCATATGTTTCACCAAAAGAGAGATGTTAATGAAACAATTACAGTTATATTAAATGAAGGGGAATTAAGATTTCCTGTTTACAATAAAACCATTATATTACTTGGCCCTCATGCAGCCCTTGCTGAGATTGAAATTCAGCATCCGACCGTACTCTTCGCAGTGCTCCTTTGCTTTTCGCAGGAACCAATCCAGATCGTGCGCATCAGAGATGCCAGATTATTTTATCAAAAATCTGTATCAATACAGATTTTTCTGTATCGCCGTATTTGAGGGTATAGCAGACACCGAGAGTCCTAGATTTTAGAAGAAACTTACAAAAATGTACTGCTTTTGACGATTTTTACTGGTTTTTATTTTCCTAAAGCATATGTAAAAATCTACAAATTTTCATAATTTTTTTGAAGTTTAAGCTGAAATTTAAAAAATTTTCATTAAATGTATTGAAAATAACTTCAAATTCCATGCTTTCTGGAGAAATCTGTATCACATTTTAAAAATCTGTATTTTTCTGTACTCTGTATCTTGTCTGTAGGGAAGGTCAAACATCTGTATAATACAGACAAATCTGTGTATCTGGCATCTCTGGTGCGCATTCATCGGAAACATTCCCCTTCGATGCACCGGCTTGATGTCCTTGTGACTGTTGAGGGATGGGAAAGGGTGTTTAATACCGAAACCTGGGTTCAAATCGGGGAGTAGGGGTTATTCTCCCTGGTTCAAATATTACGGAGATTCCACCTGTTTAGATTCCTGCGCGCAAATTAGTCGCGCAGATTTTTTTTTCCGCGATACTAGTGAATATTGGACGCTGCATTGTTGAAAACGCGGTTGAAAGCCCTTTTGGTGATAGTTTTGCATTGTGTACCAAAGTTTGTAATACCTAGGCTAAAAATAAGTCAAATAAGTTTTTCGTATCGGAATCTATAAATTTCCGCAACGGGCAATATCATGGGCAATATACCTTATAATCTTATGTGTGTGTATGGTTTTGAACAGTTTATTATGAAGAAAATATAAGGTTTAAAGAGCGAACCTATATTAGGAAATCATTCATAGTATCCATAAGCAAAATCTTGCAACACTTTTTTTCTCTTTTTCTTTTTTTTTTTTTGAAAATGTTGTTACAATATAATAGCCCTTTTCAAATGTTAGTTTAGAAAACGAAAGGAATGTCTAAAAAATGGGTCAAAAACTCTTTTAGATGATTTCATTATATGTATAACAAAAAAAAGTCGAACCAACCCTGTCAACTTGCCAGTGAAAGTGTGATTCGCTACCAGCCCTGCCCTACCAACTCAACTTCCCATAAAAGTGCAAACAAAGCAATACAAACCTGTTGAAATGCTGCTACTTTTGTAATGCACTGCACCACACCACACACTATTGTATTTACTCCCGTGCGGAAAATGTGAAAAATCCACGCAGTTGAGCGTGAATTTTACACATTTTCCACAAACGAAACTGCTCTTGGAAATTTTTCACCGCCGACAACCGAGTTGATTACAACAAAACTTGGCTGTCATCGATACACACTGTTTCGGAATTATTCAAAAGTAGGGTTATTTCTTTCAAACGTCCAAATCATTAAAAAAAACAATTACATTTCAATGTAGCTGATGAGTTCTATTGTAAACTAATGTTTTGAACGCTGAATCCAAAAGTAACAATGAATTCAAATGTTTGTCTATTATTTGGCTCTGTAATCAAGAAATCTCATGTAAACCTATTATAAGAATTGTAAAGAATCAAGTTTTAAAAATTCTGTATAATACCATGTATTTTGGGGGTCAAATATTATACAGGGTGTTAGGTTCTTGAGTGCAAACTTTTTAAAGGGTGATTGGGGAAAAAAAATGTTTTACGCATATGGTCAAATCTCAACCGTTACGTAGTTATTGAACTTCCCATGTGTTTGGCTCCTATTGCCTTAACTGGCTATAACTTGAAAATGGTCAAACTTATCGAAGTTGTTTTACCCTTATTCGAAAGATTATTGAATTTTCCATCAAATGGCATCTTTGAATCGTTTGGTTTAGATAAATAACTAAGTTTTCTAGAGCAAAAAGGCTAAAAATAGCGTATTTTTATTGGTTTTTGTCAATTATCTTTGAAAAATGCGTAATAAATTAAAATTCTTTCTTGGGCAAAGTTGTGGCCCCTATTACACTCTACAATTCGTTCTTTGACACCAAACTTCTAGCTCTTATTATTTTCTTGCAATTTTGATTTAAATGTGCGGCACAATGTGCAAAAAAGTGCTTTCCTTGACAGTTGCAAATTTATGATCTGAAATGCGATGTTAAAATCGAAATTGCAACAAAACAATAAGAGAGAAAAGTTTCATGTCAAAGAACGAATTGTAGAATGGAACAGGGTCCACAACTTTGCCTAATAAATAATTTTAAATTATTACACATTTTTCAAAGATAATTGACAAAAATAAATTAAAACACACTACTTTTGAGGTATTTGCTCTAGAAAACTTAGTTATTTATCTAAACCAAACGATTCAAAGATGCCATTTGATGGAAAATTCAATAATCTTTCGAATAAGGGTAAAAAAACTTCGATAAGTTTGACCATTTTCAAGTTATAGCCAGTTAAGGCAATAAGAGTCAAAAACATGGGAAGTTCAATAACTACGTAACGGTTGAGATTTGACCATATGCGTAGAACAATTTTTTTCACCATTTATGGTCCTCTATCACATTTTACAAAGTTTGCACTCAGGAACCTAACACCCTGTATAATCAATTAAAAAATTATTCATTATATGTATATGTAAGAGTTTCAAAATAATAATTTGTTAATATAAGAATCTGTTGTTTTTCATTTGTTTTTCCCATAGCCTTAATTGTTGTGTTTATCCGGGTCAGAATGAGGTACCAAATTAGAAAATCAGTCATTGTCATCGTTCATTGTGCTCTGTGCTTGTGGTATGGCATTAAACGTAATCTTCCTCTGCTCGGGAATGATAGGAGATCGACACGAAAAGGAGAGGCTCCAATTATCTTCATTACCGCGGTTTTTTTCAACGCTCGATCTATCATTATTTTAAATTTTGGAAACAATCAGCATCGTCTCAGAATGATCCGGGGGGTTTGTATTGAACTTCGAGTGGGTGACCAAGTGGGTCTAGTCTTTTTGCATAGTTTATGCGTGCAACATATGGCTGCCTCAGAAGGACCGTGTGAAAACTGATGACATTGAACTCAAAGAGATTCTCCTAATTATGGCTTTCAGGAAACCAAGATAGGCTGTTGCGGCACGTGAACAAACGATTGCAATTTAAATGTGAAAGTGACGTCCTCCCGATCGTCGCATTTGATATAACCTCAAAATAGAGCGAGATAAGCAGGCTATGTTTTAATTGTACAATTACATCGGATCATCCTACCTTGCTTTTCTACACACCTTACTTCTAAAGGTCACCAAAATCTCCCATATCGTCTAATTTCTCAACACGCGCGCACGTTCGGAGAGGCACCCCGGGAAATCCGATTATGATTTATGAGGTGACCAAGTGGTGGTTCCTCGACCTAACAGATCCCAAGCCCAACTCCAAGAATGGAACTTCTGCTGCGGGTAAAAACTCTGCGGGAGCGATGAATCAATCAAGCACACCGGACGACGACGCAAGCGCAAAAAAGGGTAGGCAAATGGTCTCCGGCCAGGGGGCGCTCCAATCATTTTACAATCAATCAAAGCCGGGCGCTGATTGGAATCTCCGCGCACCGGAGGAACCTTCCGCTCCAGCCTGGCTAGAGGGTCTCTGACACATAGGAGCACGTCGTGAGCCCACTGCCTGTCAATTAGCCTTGGTAATTGCTCTAGTTGCACCCCTATGGCCGCGAGCGAGGGGCGCCTCGTGAGCGACTTATTGATTTGATTAAATAATCGTTTTTTTTCGGGGTTTGTTGTAGTTTTTCGTTGTTTCTCGCTTGGTACGCAGGCTTTGGGTTACCACCACCATTCGGGGTGAGTATCATGCCGTCGTCATGCCGTGCTCGATAATTGCGAACAAAACGGCCTGCTGCGATCCACGGCGGGCGTTGGCCCCCCAGCAACGGTGCGTTGTTCGGTTGCTTGGATGCGTTTTGAAGCGGTTCTACTTCGGTCAATATGCCACCACACGCTGCGACCATTTTTGTGGTTGTTTGGCTCCCATCGTGAAAGTAGACCCTTGTGAGGGTAAGTTTGTTTGGGTGGGGCATTATTAATTAAATGGTCTAGCAAGCAGGTCTCAGTTGGTTCGCAGGAACCTAACACATCTGACAGTTCCTAATTATGTCGTCATTGTGGTAACATAAGCGCGCCCAACCTGCGAATCGAAGCACATTCCGTTACCCGGGACTAGGTCCGCCCTTTATTTCATCTGTGGTGATAGTGTCATAACCGCTGGCAGGGCAGTCGATTGATTCATTTGTGGTCCATTTTTTCGCCCTGATTCAGTATTTTTCCATACCTGGGTAGAGAAACCATTTTGTGAATCATTGCCAGAGACTCCACTCTAACAGTATGTCTGGAAACAGTTTTCACAGTAATGGCTCTAAAAATCTAACATTAAGTAGACTTTGATATGATTATTATCAGGACACTTGAAGATACTCTGTCGTATCTTGCGAAATCAACTGAAAAAAAAAAAAACAACTGGCATCACTGCAGTTATGATAACCTCGCTTCTGACGCAGCAGGATTGCCAATGAGCTCCGCGAGTGTTTGATTTGTTGAACCTCATTACCTTGGGCCGGAGTATTAGCGCACAGATCGGAGCAGGCTGCCGTTGCTAGTACGCGATCAGCGCCTACTTTTGCAGAAACATTTTCAAACATCCCTTTTTTTCGCCACTACCAACTCGGTGGATAACCTGCGTGACGCTTGTGGCGACACCCAGCAGCAGCCTGCAAAGACGCGGGTTCGTCGCTTGCTCCACGACTAGAGTGCACCGACGAACTGCACTGCACTGGCTATGTGGTGCGCACTGATAGCGACAAACATGTGCATTTTTCATTTAACATTTCGTATAATTTATTTTTTGCTCCGCACTTTGACATGCTTTTCTACCTGTGTGAGTCCCCAACGCCAACGGTGCGCGGTGGGACCCAGCGAGGAATGTTTTCTGCGCCGCGGTCACCGCGGCAGATAATAAAAATGCGAACAGTAATATATTAAATCTCAAAAACGTCACGTTTAAGTCAGCGGCTGTTTTGTGCTCCCCGGACACTACTAACTGACTGACGACTGAAAAAAAAAACCTGAATCACAGCAGCAACAACAAGGAGTCAAACGGTGAAGTCACATGAGCTGAACCCAATTCGAATCGATTGCCACTCCGATCGATTAGAATTCAATTAGAAGGTTGAGCAAATTACTGACCTTTTTCGCACTAAACGATTCCATTTATCAGGTCGACAAGTGCCTCTGAGAACAGAAAGAAAATCTAGGGCAGGGTGATCACAGTCGGGCACTGTGAGTTCCTCAGCAAGCCTTGGATCGTGGCTCACTATTTTCTGTAGGGCACTACATTGTTTTGATATTATATAGGACTTTGACGTTTCTTGGCCTTGTTGTTTACGATTCGGATTTAGACCAATTTCATCAGCTTTCGGACAAAATCAAATCAAGCATACAACAACATTGAATGTCGTTCAAAATCATTTGAATTCGTTTTACAAGCAAACGAGATTTCGGCGCTTGACTCGTGAGAGCGAGATTTTGCATGATCAACTCACGCGTGTAAAAACGATTCAGAATCACTGACGAGTTTGCTTACGCAGAAGCAATTCTTCAGTGTGCTTTGATACCAACACTGGATGGATGAAGAACAATAATAAAACCTCGTCATCCTGGAATTGGAAATTGTTATCAATTTAGGTAACTGGGCACAATTTATGTTAAATGTTGCATGTTGACTGTTTGTGTTGTGATATTGTTCCATTTTGTTTCTCATACCTAAGATCCAAACGTGGGGCATTGTGCATTTATAGGGTTCCAATGTATTTTGTTATAAGCTATTGCCAGGATTTCTTGAGGAAGTTCTGCCGATTCTTCCAGAAAGGATATGAGATTTCTTATAGAATACATTTTGAGATTACTTCAAGAGAATCTAGATTCCATCGAAATCCCTTCCGAAATATCTTTACAAATTAACTTCGACATTGCCTTAGGAATTCTTTCTTGGATTACCCCAGCAATTTTCCTCGAGACTCATTCACGAAATATATCCGTGGTTTCTCCAAAAAAAATATTCTAGGATCTCTCTAGAGTTTGCTTGTGCGATTCCTACTTACTACGCTTCCTCAGGGAATTCCATATGAGATTTTATTGGGCGTCCTTCACAAATTCTCTCTGGTATTACTTCTACGACTTCAAAAAGTTTCTTAAGGGATAGTTCCGGGAATCCCCCAGCAATAGTTTCTTTTGGAATGTCTATAAAAGTATTGTTGGACTTCCAGGAAGTATTCATGGGAATTCGAGCAATTTCACCCAGGATTCCTCTAGGAGTTCTTTCGGGGATTGCTTCAAAACTGCGCATTCATGTGCGCAGGAACTCCATGCGACATTATGTCATCAGTTCCTTCAGGGATATTTCAGGGAATCTTTCTGATATTCTTCCAGAAATCCTACAACAACCTTGACGAGAACTTCTTTCAGTATTCCTTACAAAACCTTCTCGGGATCCCTCCATGAGGTTCTTCTGGAATTCTATTGAGAACTACTTCTGGGATTGCTTAAAGATTTCCTTCCGGGACTTCTACAGTAATTCCACCGGGTACTTCTTCCGGGATTCATGCAGGAACTACCTCCAGGATTGTTTCGGGAACGCCTTCCGGGAATCTTCCAAAATTCCTTCAGGGATTCTTCCGGGAACTTCTTCTGGTGTCCCTAGACTGATTTTCTACAAATGTATTCCGAGATTCCTCGAGGAATTCCTTCGGGGCCACTCGGGGGTTTGTGAAAGTGTGACAAGCAATGTATTAAGTATAGGAAAAACACGTACAAAGGGGAGAGCGGGGTTGAAAATTCTCAATTTTAGCGTCACATATTTAATGGATGCTTCCTTCTAGGATTACCCCAGCAATTATTCTTGAGATTCCTCCGGGAATTTCTCCGTGGTTTTTCCACAAATTTATTCTAGGACTCCCCTAGGATCTTCTTTTGTGATTGCTCAGGGCCTCCATCTGAGATTTTTTTTTGGGGTTACATCAGAAATTCTCTCTGGGATTCTTTCTGAGATTCTTAAAAGGTTCCTCCATGAACTCCTTTCAGGATTTCCTTCTGGGAATTCCATCCTAGATTTTCAATGGTTAAATGACTTCAGAAATATATGCTATTCTTTTGAAAACTACTGACTTTGTAATGTATGCGTTCAATAATCCATAGCATTATAGCCAGTCGTAAAACTATCCGATTCAAAACATAGTAACTGAAGTATGTTCCCCCAAAATGGCTTAGTTTGGCCAACCAGGGACGGTAGGACCATAGACTTACTTCAAGACCTAAAAGTAGTATTATTAAAAGTATTAATATTATTCATTACCGTGTATTTTTTCCGCGTTCAATCAGCGTATTCGATTAGGAAGTATTGTAATATATTGGAATTGAAAAAAAATATTTCAGCTTTATTTTTTTTTTAAATAAACTGTATCTTATATATAATCAAACCACTTCCCATCTCTCATTTTCAAGGATGGGATCATTCATTTGCAATGATTTACATTCACTTGCTGTTAAATCGCTTCAGAAACATCGCAGCAAAAATCAATGTTTGGAAAACTTTTTAGAATCAATAGTTAAGTCAACAGAAGGCAGCAACCCAACTAACAATCACTCATTTAACAGGCACTATTATGACGAATTAATTCAGCATAATGTTGAATAACATTTGAATTATTTTCACGTAAAACCTATGTTCGGGGTTTGTTCACACAAATTTGGAGAAGTTATAAAGCATCATGTTGTGCACCAACTTAATTTTTTGTTGTTCAAAGCGTTTTACAAATGTACAAGAAAGTTGTTATTAAGCTTTGGCAAAAATGACTGAAAATAAATAAAATGCAAAAATGTTGAACTCTCACGAGAGTAAGTATTTGCTCTCATGTTGAGAACACCTATTATTAAATAAGAATTACATATAAAATTACCTAAATCTGGATTAGAACTCGAGACCTGTCGATTGCCAGCCGCATGCCTTCCTATCTGCGCCATCCTAGAGATGGTGAGATGCAACACCCAAAGCAAAACATAATCTTCCCATGACTCAATAATGATCACTCCTGAACTTGTGTTCAGCAGTTGTGATTTAGCACAGCACGTGGTAATCAACTGAATAACGCCTTATACTTCAACCGCTGTTCAGCCCAAAACACGTGTTTTCCATTCTGATTTCGCTGTCTTTATTTTTATCGCACGGTGAGAAAACTTGTATCGAATGCGGCCAAAAAGTGTTGGTCCTTATTGAAGATATTGTTTCCAGACGAACTAATTGCGATATGAATATGATTTTATTTTTATTATTAAATATCGATCTTTAAAAATGTATGAAAATATGTGGTGCGGTATGGTCTTGGACATGGTGCATTCACAGCATCTGTTCAGGTAATCTACTTATGCTCAGTCGAAGATCCGTTAAGCAATTTTTTTTATTTATGCTTTTGTTATGGAATCTTGATATTATGTTCAATAAGTAGTGCATAAGTATGTTTAGGGATAATTGAAATGTGTCGATTTCTGAATGCTGTTTGTTTATCTAGGTGACTGTGGGAACAATATTCAGTAAACACGACAGCACTGAAATGTCAAATGCATCGATCCAAGCGTCTCGTACAATCGAACTGCTGCGGAAGATGAAAAAATATGATAATCAAGGTACAAGATATCTTGTTACAGTCTAATAATAATAAATAAATGCCTCATTTTTACGTTGATTACGTCTCTTGGCACTCAATGGTAAACTACATAATTCTATTCCGTTTTATTTTATGTGATTCGTTTAAAATTTTGAATCTTAAATAACTTGGTTGTCTAAACAGTTTTAGCCATGTTTTATCCCATAATCCGAACGAAGTTCCGGGTCAAACTATGACGGGCTGAAGGCGTTTATTTGACAAGTGAAAAGCACATTGTTCAGGAGCATATGCTTATCGATACATCAACTTAATAAGATGCAGACAAATGTTTTGTTAAACTCTTTTGTTAAGGAAGCAATGCTTGTCGAATAAATTTCTTGTTAAACTTTTGAAAAGTGTTTTAATTTATCATTGTTGATACCGATGAGGAAAGTCGAACATTGACTATTTTCTCAATTGAAAAATCATTTAAACAGTAATGTGTAGAGCATAATTTTAGTTCAGCTATCATTACCATTACTAAGCAACAATTCAGCAAGCTTGCTTGTTTGTGACTTGCAATTGTTAGTTGGGAAACGCAACTCTCCACGGCGTGAGAGTAATTTACATTCACCGCGTGGAGAGTTGCCTTCACAGCTCGCTCACGACTTTGGTATGCGTGTGCGACCCCAATTTTATTCGGCAAACTTTAAGATAAAACTACCGTCTACCCCCGTTGGTTTGACTTCATATAATCTGAACACTTTTTAATTTGAACCTCTCTAATCTGCACATCGTTCAAACTAAAACTGGTTTAAACGTCATTCTGCTCATGGAACGGGGTGAAACGGAACGCAGAATCAAAACAAAACAGCAAAAACGGTTACCATCAGTGTGTTTTTCGATCAGGGTTGTTAACGTTAATTAACGATTAACGCCGTTAACGTTAATTTTTGCTCATATCAACGTCAACGACGTTGTGTTGATTTTTATGGCAATCAACGTTAACGGAAATTACCGTCAACGAATACCGTTAATTCTAGCGCTACTTCATGTAAAGTTCTGGATGATCTGAAAAACATGACTTATCTGAAGTCCTTCTTGAGTTGATCATAGTAGCCACGCATATGTCAAAATTTTTCGAATGAGTATCCAGTAATCTTGTTCAAATTTCGATCACATTCAGTTAGCTCGGTTTTAATGTATTCCCAAGATACGTTTCTCCCATAATTCATTGGACTCCGGAATGAAGAACAGCAAGAAGAAGAAGAAATCATTCATCGATTGAATTTCTTGGATCTCCAGCAACCCTGTACTACTGTACTGTTCTGTACAGCTCAACCCCAAACGTGAGAAATAATGTAAGCTCATGTAAGTGTAAATCCATCGTCCACTGTTCAGCAGTGCTTGTGGCAGCTTGTATGATAAAGTAAAATAATTCAAATGGTGATTTAACCCTTCGATATTCGCGCTGTTGTATTTGTACTACATGTTGGAAAAAAGCCCACATCAAGTACAAAGACTCAATGTGGTGCTGCTGGTGGTAGCCTACCGCGTGACTAACGGAAAGCTACATATTTTGAATCAAACCGTTTCGTACATTTACTTAACATTTGTTTAATTCTAGTTGTTCTATCGGACACTATTTACTTATGCTTTTAAAATAGCCAAGCTCACTGTAATGCCGTCACCCATGAAAAAGCGCCCATATTAGTGGACTAATAACCCTTCGCGCACTAGGCAAGGTTCCAATATGTCGCTTAAAGAGTTGCCACATATAATATTTGGTTAGCTAATGGGGCATGAAAGCGAATGTTTGGCCAAATTGAATGCATAATTTGACGTTGTCCATAAAATAACTTGAAATAAAAAATGTAGAAATGGAAACCCATATAAAAGATTCTAAATATATTCCATTGCTAATTGCTATGGATTACACCATTTCTGCATTAAAAACTTATAGGACATTTTAAAACAAGGAGGCGTAGGGAAGTGAAACCATTTCAATAGGGTTCCTAATTTGGGAACTTTTTCGCTATAACTCAGTCAATTTTTAATGAATTGACTTGATTTTTTGTATGTGGTGAGATGCGATGAGATATGTGTAGTATCTAGCTGTATGCAAATATTCAAGTCAATTTATTTGACACTAACAGAGTTTTTGCGGAGAAGTGCCCAAAATACCAGCGGCTGCCCAAGTAGTTCAGTACACCAAATAAAATTTCATGTTTTTTCTTCTAAGTTTTCTAGACTAGAATAAGAGCGATGTTTGATATTCTTGATTGTGAAATCATACGATAATTCATGGCCAAGTTAGCCCACTGCCATATACAATTGAGCGTCAATCTGAAAACATTAATTAACGTAAGATTAACGGAGTCGTTAACGTTAAATCAACGCTCAGCGTTAGCGTTAACGTTGATCAACGATGCTGAAGAATCAACGGAAAAATCGTTGAACGTTACAGTTAACGTTAACGAATTAACGAAACGGCGATAATCGTTGATTAACGTTAACAACCCTGTTTTCGATGTCCACAGGGTAACTAGAAGCTCTAATTAAAAAATGAATCCCGATGGTTTGCATAGGTTTGCATGAGGTGTCGTTCAAACCAACGGGGGTAGACGGCACAAGGTTAAATTCATCCATACATTGTTTTTCGAAAGCATGCTTCTGAACTGAGTTAATAACAAGTGAATGTAACTCTTTGCAAATGAATGGTTCCATCCCTGCTCATTTTGATCATGATCTGCAGCATCTGCAGAGATACATCCGCCTAGAAACAATAAAACACTAACGGGACCTTTCCGACGGCAACCTTTCACGGAGCACGGCCTTGCAACCCACGTCCACACATTCTAATAATACAAGTCAATTCTGAAGCTGTGTAAATCATGAATAAGCGATAAAGAACTGCAGCAAACGTCTGAATTATCCTCGAATGTAAACAAACTTTGTTAAAGTAATGTGTACAGATTCAAGCTAGAATATGGTTTAGGGTAAACAGGTATAATATGCCCCCCCTAAGCAGAAATGGTAATATATCTGAAACTGGCGCCTTATTCCATCTATTGTTCACTGCAAATCGTTGTTACTAAAGTTATTGAAGTGTTGCATGCGAACTTTGCCTTTGGCGAGGTGGCTATGGAAGCTTTGAAACGTTTTTCGAAAACGTTCCAAAATTTGCCTTTTCAAAACAAACGGGGCAATACGCCCCATCAAAAGAAAAACGCTCAGCCCCGTGATAAAACTGTCCCAGGGGATAATTCCACCACATGCTTATCATTGGAGGGTCTTTCAACAAGTGTTTAACTGCATAAAAGTTGCAAAGTAACACAAGCGAACAGAGCTAGCTTCGTTTACAATGAAGTCAGCTTACAAGAGGTAAAATTTTACGCCAAAAGCCTCGATTTCAGACTTTTTGATATTTTCATTGCTTTTCTGTACCAATCCGCTAACGGACCAGCTTGATGGCAATTATTCTTCAATATTTGAGATTTCTAATCGATCACGCATGCAAAAAGCGCTTGAATCGCTAGAAAATGAAGGGGGGCGTTTTGCCCCGGTGGGGCGCATTATACCCTTTTACCCTACCTCTTTTGAGAGAACGCAGAGAGTAAAATCCGGAGAAATGAGAAACCCGAATGACAGATGTGACCAAAGCAATTTAACACATCAAACGTGTTTCAAGATTTGCTTGTAAACAAAAAAGGGTTGAGTCCGCGTTGCTCAGGTTTGTCTGAGTTGTTAGTGTTGTGGTTAGCCTTTAGGGTGAAGCGTTTGAAAACTGGTCGAATCACTTTTTCAGCCTCTTGATGCATTTAACCTTCTGTAATTTCAGCCGTTAGTGTTTCTGCCTTTGGTTATTTTAGCCATTCGTAATTCAGCCTTTTGTACGTAACCCTTGTTAATAGCTGTTTGCAGTTCAGAAGAAACTTCTTGGTCTATCTTGATGCATGGAAAATTCCTTGCCTGATCCGCCCAAGCAACCGTTTTTCTTCGATTGCTGTAAGCAGTTGTGAAGAAATGACAATTCAAATGGCAGTCAGTGCAGAAAGTTTGTGTCAGAAATCGGTCAAGAAATTTCTTGAGCGGTTCCTTTTGAACACGAAACTGGGCTTCACCTTTAAAAGGTATTCCTGGAAAATGTACCTCGGAATTCCAGCAATTTCACCCGGTATTTCTTCAGGGATTCTTCCGGGAGTTTTCGCAGGGATTGCTTCCAAGATTCCGTCTGGGGTTCCTTCCAGAAATTTCATGCGAGTTTTCTCCCGGAGTTCCTTCTGCCATATCTTCAAGAATTCTTTCTGAGATCCTTCCACAAATCCTACAAGAACTTCTTTCGGTAGTCTTCCAGGAATTCTTCCAGAAGCTCCTTCCAGGATTCTTTCAGATACTACTTCTGGTACTTCCTCCAGAAATTCCAGGGATTCCGGGAAATTTTTCAGGGGTTCTGTCAGGAATTGCTTCTGGAATTTCTTCAGGAACTCCCTCGTGGATTCCTTCGGAAACTTCTTTCGGAACTCTTTTGGGAACTCTTGTCGGTTTTCTTCCGGGAACTTCTCCTGGAATGCTTGCAGAAACTGCTTTTTAGAGGAAACCAGGTCTCCTTCCACTATGACCTTGGTTCCCTCGAACCACTTGCTCCAGAGCGGCGTGTTTCAACTGGCATATACTGGCATACAATGGATCATTTTCCAGCTGCTACGAAGAGTATTCAGATACATCTTTTGGTTCCATTTTGCTTTCTGTAAAACTACTCAAAAAATGGTTGCGCGTTAGTGACTCTTGGTCTGCTGACTCCAGGGTGAGTATGGTGAGTATATGTGAGCGGTCTGGAGTTCACTGATGTAGCTTTGTAGATTATATTCTCTAGCGTTACATCATTGGGCTTGCGAGGATGCTCTAGTGCCGAGCCATCTGCTGTTTTTACCGATCTAAACGCTCCCACACACCACCCATATAGGGTAGCGAACCACTTGAGCAGCGGCCGGTATTATACAATAAACTTTCATTCGGTCTTAGCGTTCATGAAAGTAGATATATGTTCCTCGTTTCCAGCAGTTGCTTGTTGGCACTTTGGAAGCTAGTAACATTATCAGAGTAGATCACAGCAGGCGAACCACGGCGTGATACGAATCTTCGGAATGCCATGACACACGATTCCGCTGATAACCTGCATTTTTGCTCAACAAGAGTTGAATAAACGACTTTTAAGCAAATGTTAGCTTAAGAAACTCTTATTCAGCTACCTCTGTTACTTGGGTATGCTCGATCTCCAGTTGCACGGCTCGGACTGAAAGGCATGTGAAAAAAGTGATCCACCGTTTTGCCTGACTCCGACCCACCTTGACAAACACTGGTCCAAAGTAGTCCAAGCCATCATTCGTGAAGAGTCTAACAAACGGATCCAATCGTTCCTTGGGAAGAGGTGCCATTACTGGTGGTCATGGGGAAGCCTTGTTGATGCGACACCATTTTATTTCAAAAAAGTCATTTTTGTGCGTGTTTGAAAGCTTTCAATGTAGTTAGTGCAGACTTCGATTTAATTATGTCTAAGTTAGAGTGTAGGAATAGAATTAGGAATTTAGTTTAATCAAACAATCTGTACGTCCATGACGAAGATAGAGAACAATAAAATGCTGTCTCACCTCGTTAATGACAGTCTCTCGATTTGCGTGACGAGAAAGATGATTAAAATTATCTTGCTTGAAACGGCAAAAAACTCGCCGTATGCGGTCTTGCATTCGCAGGGCTCCTTGACTATACAATGAATAATATCCATATACGGCCAAACTTTGGCCATATAGCCGAGGCGGTAAACGCACGGGTATTCAGCATGACCATGCTGAGGGTGACGGGTTCGATTCCCGGTCGGTCCAGGATCTTTTCGTAAAGGAAATTTCCTTGACTTCCTTGGGCATAGAGTATCTTCGTGCCTGCCACACGATATACACATGCAAAATGGTCATTGGCAGAGGAAGCTCTCAGTCAATAACTGTGGAAGTGCTCATAGAACACTAAGCTGAGAAGCAGGCTTTGTCCCAGTGAGGACGTTACGCCAAGAAGAAGAAGAAGGCCAAACTTTGTAAAGTGCGGTCGATTTCGAAACACCAGAGTGTTTTACACCTGGATCTCCCATGTCTTATCCAATACAGATCGCTCCTCAGTGAAGGTTTCCTGTCGTACTAATTTCGATAGTTCTTCTTGGATGAGTATATCTTGTCTGAAGTTCCGCATAACATTTCGTCGACACAATCTGTCTATGAGGCGTCACGGTGCTCCATTTACCGTTATTATAAAATAAAATATACCATCAAAACCTGAAACGCCATTCTCTTTATTTATCTATCCTACACCTCTGGGCAAATTTTTAAAATCATCGTTGGGCGAAATTTTGAGTTACGCCCTTTTAAAGGGCCTAACCTCTAAAAATCTGTTTTCTTTAGAATAACACCACATTTTATAACAGAATCATGAATTAAAGGCATAAATAACAAAAATTATCATGAATAATATTGGAATTTGGTAGTATGCATCCATATAAATATTAGTGGAATGAATTTTTTATCAAAATTGGTCATTACGTCAATATACGGTAGGTGTTCGTAGGGCCTATAGAAAACAAACATTTCATCGGTGTAACAATTCAATTAAAAGTATATTGTATTGTTATGGAATCACATCTATAGATGTCTATAGATGTTCGTATTACTCTCAGTCATGGCGATAGTATTCACATGCATACGGCACCAACATTTCAAAAGGACGTAACTGATCTTCAACACAATATCTTCTCCCATAAAGCCTGTATCCGCAATAATCGGGACACAGAAGCACGGCTGTAGCTCTGTAATGAATCGGTAAAAGTGGCCAGATAATTGACTGAGAACTCTTTGATGAATGTTTATTATTTATGCAAAATTTCATAAAAATCGATGCATTACTTTTAACTGTGGATGAAAAACAAACAGACGTGGTTTTAAGCATTTTGTACAATCATGACCAATTTTCATTCGCATAAAACATGGTTCTTTCACGCTACAGTTCAAAGTTCTGTGATGATAATTATGAAATTTCGTTGGCAGTTATGATATTTATAGAGCCATTTTCTTGCAAAATTTCATCAACTTTGATCAATTGGTTTGAAAGCTACTGGTAGTGATAGGAGCGAACGTTAGTGAAAATTTTTCGTGTTTTTCATGTGCGATGTTTGCCTATTCATAACTTTTGAATTTCTCTGCCAATTTTCATGAAATTTTCACAGAAGATAGTTGATTATGTTTATATTATGCCTGCAAAATTTAATGAATATTGGTATAGTACTTTTAATAGTACAATCAAAACAATAAAGGGTGCTGACTAATTGCTCTTCGAGGTACTAAAATCACGTTCAGCCCCAATACATGTTTCGACTGTAAAATTGTTGATAGTGCATCGATTTTGTTGAAATTTTGCCTATGCAACAAATGTGGATAGAGAGGTTTGTGTGCAAAATTTCAGCCATTTCCTTTGAGACGGGCTTGGTGGTCTAGTGGCTACCGCTTCTGATTCGTATGCAGAAGGTCATGGGTTCAATTCCTGGCCCGTCCTTTTCATCCTACTTTGTATCTTTCTATCCACTTTCTCTCACTCTCTCTTCTCTACATATACAACTCATGTATATTCATATGTTCATAGCCATCGCTAGAACCAGAAACGAATTGAAAAAAGTCGTTTCCCTCCCTTCCAACTTCCACTCACAGCACAGTGTATATATAACGCCTATAAGTTATGCAACCAAAGCGTGCTGTGCCGCTTGACCTTATTCACCTTATTCACCACACAATCTATCACGAACACTATAAATAACCCTATCCATGGATCGCATCACCGACCCAACGGTGACTCCCAGATCTCCCATCCTTTCCGTCTAACAAATACCCCAGTCCGTGCGGGTTGTGGGACGCAGAGTGCTCTCGGTCTCTAGTAGCAACAACCAGTACACTCTAACATTCCTTTCCCTTCCCAGCTGACTATAAGGACTTGGCCGGCGCCGTTATTGATCAAATATGCATGAGCTGCTAAAATTGCACTTTGAGAATAAGTGGAATGTCCCAGCCCCTTATTCAGTTGGATCGCAGTGCAACTGGTACCAGTTCAGATCAATCACGGAGGAGCAACCATTGACATGTATAGTCAGAATTGATCGTTTTGATCAAAATTTCAGCCATTTCCTTTGCGAAATTCAAAAGATACAACGCTGACAAGCAAAACTAGGGGCTGTACAAAATTCAATGGCGCACATTCTACTCATTCATTGCTACAACAAAAAGCACTGCACCGATTCACATGAAATTTTGTAGGTGGAATGACCACATTAGAAGACGTAATTAGGTCAAATTTGAGCAATTTTAATGTATCTGTTGCAGAGTTACAGCTGTATTTCTGTGTCCCGATTATTGCGGATACAGGCTTTAGCTGTGGATCGTATCTTATCTTTCCCAGGACACCAACAACCACTATCGGAAAGAATTGCATTTTCTCCGTCCAGTAGTGGTTGTACATTGCATCGGAGAAATAATGATTTGGTTTCGTCAAGCAGTTTCGCCTTTTTGAAATGTTAGCACCGATATATTAAGAGCGTTGGGGGGGGGGGGTGGGAATGATAAATAATAAACGTATTTCATGAAAAATTACCCAAACACTTAGGCAAAATCGTCAAACTCATCGGATTTATTAAGAAATTTTCTCGACGACTCTAATTTCACTTTAAAATTTTTAAATTTCCCAAATAATTTATTTGTGTCCCCCCTCAAAATGCCGAATTTCGACAAAAAATTTCCGAGGGGGGGAGGGGTGACATTAGAGAAAATCGAAATTTGTGTCAGCCTAACATTTCAAAAAGGCGAAACTGCTTGCTGAAACCAAACCTTTATCACTCCGACGCAATGTACAACCACTACTGGACGGGGAAAATGCAATTCTTTCCGATAGTGGTTGTTGATGTTCTGGGAAAGATGAGATATGATCTACAGCTATGAGAGAAGATATTGTGTTGAAGATCAGTTACGTCCTTTTGAAATGTTGGTGCTGGATGCATGTGAATACTATCGCCTTGACTAAGAGTAATATGAACATCTATAGGACACATTCTACCGTGACGTTACAACGTTTTGACGCCATGTAGGGCAGATTTTTCACTATAACTCGTAAATTTGACTATAAACCCTCAAATATTTTTGCATATTCGGAATCCTTGTAAAATTTCCTATAAGTATGATCTGTTGAACAGTTAGTTTTGATTGAGAAAGTATGTTAAAAATTAGAATTGGTAGCGTGACGTTACAGCGTTGTAACGTCACGCTACTAATTCCCATTTTACATATACTTTTCCAATCAAAACTAACTGTTCAACAGATCATACTTATGGGAAATTTTACAAGGAATCCGAATATGCAAAAATATTTGAGGGTTTATGGTCAAATTTATGAGTTATAGTGAAAAATCTGCCCAAAATAGCGTCAAAACGTTGTAACGTCACGGTAGAATGTGTCATAGACATATGGAATCACAATACAATATACTTTTAATTGAATTGTTACACCGATGAAATGTTTGTTTTCTATAGGCCCTACGAACACCTACCGTATATTGACGTAATGACCAATTTTAAAAGAAAATTCACTCCACTAATATTTATATGGATGCATACTACCAAATTCCAATATTATTCATGATAATTTTTGTTATTTATGCCTTTAATTCATGATTCTGTTATGAAATGTGGTGTTATTCTATAGAAAACAGATTTTTTAGAGGTTAGGCCCTTTAAAAGGGCGTAACTCAAAATTTCGCCCAACGATGATTTTAAAAATTTGCCCAGAGGTGTAGGATAGATAAATAAAGAGAATGGCGTTTCAGGTTTTGATGGTATATTTTATTTTATAATAACGGTAAATGGAGCACCGTGGTACGCCATCGTACGTTGAAGACTTGTCCTGCTTGTCTGTTGAATCTGGAGTAATCCACCGGTTCATTGTTATAGTGAGCTTGGACACGTCCAAGTTCTTCAAAGTATGTGTTTGTGAATCGTTGATCTTGCCATGCCATTTCGTTCAGACGTAGGAATTCAGGACCCTTCAACCAAGGACTATTCGGGTCTACATTATCTGTAGGTCCGTTCATCCAGTTCGTAGCATCGTCGGACACTTGTCGGAGTTTGGATTGAACCCATCTCTATTATTGTGGATCACTCAAGGTAAGAATTTCGCCTATCCGTACTGACACAAACTTGTGGAACCTTCGATAATCAGACCGGAACCATGTCAGCACAGTGGTGGTGTCGCTTCAGAAAACCCGTTTGGACACCGGGATTTAATGGTGCTCGACAATTGCTGAAACACGCGACGAATTCGACATTTTCGAGGATGCAGCTTATGTTGATGAATGAGCATTTAGCAGTTCCCTTTCTTTGGTGCATCGCTCCTCGCCCCGGGAGTTGCGGCTTGCGTTCGGTAGTTCAAAGATAACCTGATTGTCAGTGTCAGTGGCTGAACACAATGACTGCTGAATATTGGTCTGAAGAATGGCTTGTTCAACTTCTTTAATCAGCAATACAAAGATGGCTGAATATCAAGTTGAATAGAATATTCTTCTTCTGTGTAACCAGCTTTGTAGCACACAACATGCATTATTAATCATCTGTTTTTCAGCCTTTAATCAAATACTTTTTGACAGCTGACCCAAACATATTTTCATGAAGTCCACATCGCATGTTCAGCCTTAAAACATGATTAGTTCAACTCATGTTCTTGACTATTCAGATACATCAACTAATGTTCTTGTTTTCGAGGATACGTATACAATTGTGTGTGGTGTAGGTGCTAAGGTGAGTGACTATAAATCAGAAGGTGTGTGTTCAATTTCCAGTTTTCCCACAGATTAATTTATACATTTCGAAACATCTCTTCTGGAAATAGAAGCAGCTAATGGTAAAAATAGGCACACAAAAGTGTTTTATTTTTATTTTTTCACAATTTTTAGTTTAATTGATTAATAATTAAGGCTTAATTTAAACAGCCTTTCAAAGAACCTTTAATCAGCTAAAGGTTAGTCACCAAAATTAGATGCTTAGGGGCTGAATAAAGGATTGTACCTCTTGTGCTCAGCTTTTGTTCAAATGAAGGCTGATTTAAAGTAGTTGCAGAAGCGTTTGAATTTAGAAAATTCTCTTTCAACAAATGCGTTTCAGTCGCAATATGAGCAATACGAAGGTTCCAAACACCATGGTGACATCGTTGCACTGTCATGTCAACGTCATCACCCTCATCCTTCATTCTCCTTCCACCAAAAAGAGAAAGGAAGGTGTGAATGATTGCGCACCCAAATTAACGGGTATTATTTCAATCAATTTACCTTTCCCCGATCAACTGCCTCTTTCTGTACGAGACGTCACTGAACTGCTGGCCTGAGGGTCGGTCGCTTTTGAAATCCTGTTGCGGATATTTTTGACAGTTGCCGCGAATGCCGCGTCGCCGCCGCCGCCATCTGGATGTAGAGCACGCTCTGGTCCTGTCAAAAGCCCATGCAGGATGCGAACGATTTGAGGGCGAGCGTGCGTCCATCATCCCGCGGTTTCGGGTTGAAGTTGTTGAGCAGTTTAATTCAATATGCATTGAGGTCTTTTTGTTGATTTGTTTTTTTTTACGTTTTGTTTACTGCTGTTAATCGTCGAAAACAAGTGTTCTTTATGTGAAAGGAAACCGGTACAGTTAGTGAATGTAAAAGGTTTAATGAGTTCATAAATACACTTTAACTTCTTAATCGGACTACTTTTTTTTTATTCTTCAATCACTTAACCTAATTTACAGCTATTTTGTCCACTAGGGCACTACGTGAGCGATTCCAATGGGCACTTATACTTTGTACAGCGCCTAAATATATTCTATTGGATCTATTCTAATTCCACTAACTCTAATTCGAACTGCACTCAGGCGAATAAACCTAAGATTATCATTAGGTCTAACTTATGAAATGGCCTTTAAACAATTCGTAACGAGTAGATTGAATTTCATAAGGTCGGTTTATGACGCAGAATCGACTCTTTGTTTGGCTTTTATACACATTTAGCAAGACGATATTCTCAAGCGTCGATTGCCGCATGGGTTGGGCACGGGCTTAGTGATCTCGACGTTCATGGATCGATTCCAGTCTGCATCATTTTACGATTTTTCTGCTCTTTTCATAAGTTTATCTTATGTAATTAGGTCATAATAGGCATGTTCAATTTTCATAAAGTATTCTTATGGCATCCATTCCTTACAGACGAAAATATCACCAAATCGCTTTTCCATGTTTTACGAAAGTGACCCCAAACTTTTGGTCGATGACATTGTCGAGTCGCTCCAGATTATGTGCAATTTCGGATGCTGCAGAAATTCCACATACCTCACTCAAGTTACGAACAGCGATTTATTAGTCACTCCGCTTTCCGATGTGGTTACACTTCTACTATTATTGTTTATTTAGAGCTTCTCAATAATGACATTTCCATAGACAAATAGACGACCAAAGTTTGAACCAAAGCGTTACAGACAAAAGACATACAAATGACAAATATAATACAAATCTTATTACAGCAGGGTACATCAACAGTGATTATGTACTCTACATACATGAAGAGTTAATTTACATAATAACTTTTTTTTCTTGATTTTTCAGCTAAGCTCTGTAAAATGCAGTTGAAAGCTAATAGGAAATGGGTTATATTACCGCTCTCATCTTAAAATTTGGTCGACACTGCCGTAAGTTTATATTCATTTTTTAGAGAATTTAGCAACTTGAGGTTAAGTTTGCATACAAATTTTTTTTGAAAAAGTTTCTTTTAAATCATGTTCAAAGTTTGTTTGACTTATTATCTTTTGAATGAAACCTAGGGTTTTGAAATCGGACGCAAATTGGCGGAGATATGGGCCTAAAAAAAATGACATGTTTTTGAGGGGGTGACCCCAAACTTTTGATCGGGAGTGTATGTACTCTGTGCACAAAGAAGTCAAGGCATTTTCCATTTAGATAAGTTCTGGGACTGATTGGGAATTGAACCCGTCACACTTAGCATGGTCTTGCTGAATACACACGCGATTACCGCTTCCGATGTATCAGCTCTATTGCATCCAAAAGTAGTCCAGAAACTGTCAACGAATACTTAGAAATGCCAATCAGTTGAACAGAGCTTATATCATTGTTCGATATTTGCAAACCGTTTGACACATTTCACTCGAATTCAAATCTCTGATCTGCCAGCACGAAAAGTAGGTACCCAAAGACCGCTCAACAAGCGGCCCTAATCTTAAACACCATAATTACATTAGCTTTATTTCAACCCCATCCGCGACTTATCGGGTTGCTGCGATTTACGAGCGACACGACCGAAACCCTTCTCGCCTCCTACCGCGTTCACCATGGCCTTCTTCGATCACTGCGCTGCGCTGCGACGCTCTTCCTTCGATTCGTCGTCGTCGTCTCCTGCACACATCATCTTATCTATTGTGCCATTTTACAACTAAATATTTTTTGTGCGCTTCATACATTAATATTCGCCGTCGTCGTACGCTGAAGAAAGAGGACCTGGAGAGGACACGTCCCATGTCCCATGTCTCGAACCCCAAACCGTATGAATGAAAGCATCTCCCCCGTCCGTCGTCCGTCCCGTTTGCGCTGATAAAACATCCGAGATTGCTGCTGCTGCTGGCTTCGCGAATTGGGAATGCGCTTCCGCGCGCGCGCTCATCGCAGTTCCCGACCCATCGAGCACCGTACCGCACCGCACCGGAATGACGTCCGCCAGGAATTCCTTGCGATTCGGTCGGTCGGTCGATCGGTCGGGAAAAGAAATGGAGTGAAATGTTCGTAACACAACACGATTCATATCGGATTTTCATCACGACTCACGTGTTACATGTGGTGAATATTTTATTTTTTGTTTTCGTTGCTCTAAGCGAGCGCAAAAGTACGGAACGAACGAGAGAGGTCAGGCAAAGGATGCATGTTGCACCGATCGCGGTTGTTCTTCGGCCGGTGGAGATGCATCCAGGGTTGCCGAATTATTTCCTGGTAATCGTTAGGTAAGGCTATTAACATCGTTTTTTATGCAAGATACCCGCAAAGTTTCCTGGAGCTTCCTGGAGTACCCTGCAATGTCCCGAGGCCCCTGTAGCGCTCCTGATATACCCTGGAAACGCCCAGGAAACCCCCTGAGATCTCGTAGTATTTCCCTTTAGACCTCCTGGGTGACTTTGAAACGACCCAGAATTCTCCTGTAAGGCCATTCAGACTTCATGTACATCTATGAAACCCCCTGGGACCCACTGGAACGCCTCCGAGAGCAACTGGAACCTGCTGAGAAACCCTGTAACGCCCCAAAGACTCTCTAAAGCGCCCCTGAGACCCCCTGAAACGCACCAGAGTGACCCTGAAGTGACCCTGAACCAGCATGAAAGGCCAATAAGACCTCCAGGTACCTCTAACCTAGGTTCAACCTCCTAACGACGGCTCAGGAAAGCCCGATGGATGCCGAGCTGACGTTAAATGTTGTAATGGCCAAGTTGATCGACGAAGTGGCCAAGCGAAGCAGTTCTGGAGGAGCACAGTCGGTGTTGAAAGCTGGAACGAAGAAGCCGATCGTTTGCCATCACTTCCACAAGGCCGGACACAAGCAAAACGATTGCCGTTAGCTGGCACAGGACTGGGAAAAAGAAAATCGGAAGAACAAATCGAAGCAGCATGCTAGCAGACAAATCTCCTTGAAGAAACGCCGTTACCGCATCCATTTGGTGTATATGCATGCCCTGCTGCGCCGCTAACGCCAACAAGAAACGGATGCTTGCGTATTTCACCACCGGCGAATAAGTCTCGTTGAAATCGACACTCTTTTGCGAGAAACCTTTGATAACCAGTCTTGACTTTTATCTTTCCTCGAATCCAACCGGATTGAGCTTGCGCTTGAACACGCTTGAAGATTCATTTGCATCTCAATGCCTTTCTTCCCGGTGGTAGTTTCGTTAACTTCCACGTCTTGTTGGTCTTTAATGCTTGCATCTCAGCCGCCATGGCCTCACGCCACAGCTCATGATCGTCCTCGTCCATTGCCTCGCGGACCGATTGTTGCTCGGTTGCTCGTTCATGCTCGTCAATTACCTGGTATGCAACAAACGTTTCAGGAAGTACACTATAAGTCATGTCAAAATTAAGGTACTTGCCTGGGGTACGGCGCTCCCGCACCGCACGCTGTGCCTGACAGCATGTTGCTGCTCTTCTTGTTGCGTGGGGAGCGCAGGCGAATTCATCCGAATTGTCTCGATGGTGTCATTTGCGCTGTCATAGTCCGTTTCTTCTTCCAACTCGTCATCCGCCAGTGGGTTCTCTGGCTCTTCATCGTTGATACCGCCGGAAACCGTTGGCGTTTCAACGATTTCGTCACTCACTAATTCCATCGTCATTCCAGGTACACGTTCCGACTGCTTCATGGTATTTCCGCTACCTTCACTCAGGAAGACGACATCCCGAGACACGAACACCTTGCCGCTTCTTGAGTTGAACACTCGAAGACCCTTCGAACGTTCGGAATAACCAACGAAGACACCAGTTTCGCTTTCGCCACACCGCTGAATCGCTCCACCGAGGTCACTCGCAGACCTTTCGTCGGTGATCGGTTGATCAGGAACACAGCAGTCAAAACAGCTTCTGCCCAAACACGTTTCTCCAGATTGGCATCGAACAAAAGACATCGCGCCCGCTTGACTATGGTACGTTTGCCCGCTCAGCAAGACCATTCTGTTCCGGATTATACGGCACCGTCACCTCATGATGGATCCCGGACCTACGAAGAAACTTCTCCATCTCGCCATTCACGTATTCTGTGCCATTATCGGTCCGTAAGCGCTTGATCCGTTTGCCGGTCTGGTTCTCCATCTGCGATTTGAAGTCTTGAAAACACTCCAGTACTTCCCTTTTCGACTTCAGGAAATAGACGAATATCTTCTTGAAGGGGTGACGAAAATGCTTACCTTGCAAACACACAACGCATGGCTTCACTTCCGCTTCTTCGAAATCGATCCCCGTTGCTATGGACCGAAGCATTTTCAGGCTGTGCACATTCAAATGTCCCATTCGTCGGTGCCACAACACCATGCCGTTTTCCTCCTTGGCTGCGCATGAAACTTGTTTCCCGGCCAAGCTCAACCTGTAGAGACTTGCTCGTCCAATGGCCACCACCTCGTAGGAAGCGGAACGCACCTCACATGCATCCTTTGTGAACGTGACTGTGTAGCCATTGTTGCAAATTTTACTCACGGAAATCAAGTTGAGCGCCAGGTCAGGGATGCTCAGCACGTTGGACAAAGTAACCTTACACGTGCCATCCCGAACATCCGCATCGAGCTTCACGCTGCCAACGACCTTTACCGTCGACACAGCATTGTTCGTCACGCTGATTTGCTGCTGGACCTTCTTCGCATCTTCAAGGGTAACCTCGCCATTGCACATGTATGAAGTAGCGCTCGAATCAAAAATCCAACTCCCCTCGCGCTTGTTGAAAGACTCTTGAACGGTGAAAACAGCATGTGCGTCGGATTTTGGCTTCCATTTCTTCTCGTCCTTCACCGGGCATTCCGCAGCGTAGTGCCCCAATCACTTGCATTTGTAGCACTTCACGTCGCCCTTGTTGGACGATGACTGCGATGCTCTTCGCTCGGAATAAAACGCACCATCTTGATTATTTGAGCAATTTCCGGCGGAAATCTTGACGTCTTGCAGTATCTTGGCCTTCACCGCATCCGCCATGAACCTTCTTCCAGACGCCTCGAGGCCCATTATCATTGGGTCATACGCCTCGGGGAGCCCCATCAGCAGCAGACTGGCCAACCACTCGTCGTCGACCTTGAATCCCGCTTCGCTCAATTTGTGGCTGGTACGCATCATCTCGTTGACGTACGCTTCGACGGTACTGTAGTCACACAGGCGAATACTGGTCAACTTACGCAGTAATCCGATCCGCCTTGTCATTTCGTCGCCCTGGAAAGCGTTCTTAAGGTTTCCCACGCTTGTTTCGCCGTCTCCGTACCAAACTGTAGTTGATCGGCTCGATGCTGAGGCATATCGTGGCTAGTCCCAACTAACAATTGCAAGTCACTAACAAGCAAGCTTGCTGAATTGTTGCTTAATAATGGTAATGATAGCTGAACTAAAATTATGCTCTACTCATTACTGTTTAAATGATTTTACAATTGAAAAAGTAGTCAATGTTCGACTTTCCTCATCGGTATCAACAATGATAAATTAAAACACTTTTCAAAAGTTTAACAAGAAATTTATTCGACAAGCATTGATTCCTAAACAAAAGAGTTTAACAAAACATTTGTCTGCATCTTATTAAGCTGATGTATCGATAAGCATATGCTCCTGAACAATGTGCTTTTCACTTGTCAAATAAACGCCTTCAGCCCGTCATAGTTTGATTCGGAACTTTGTTCGGATTATGGGATAACTCATGGCTAAAACTGTTTAGACAACCAAGTTATTAAATAACTAATATTTTAAACGAATCACATAAAATAAAACAGAATATAATTGTGTAGTTTAACATTGAGTGCCAAGAGACGTAATCAACGTAAAAATGAAGCATTCATTTATTATTATAAATCTGTAACAAGATATCTTGTACCTATATTATAGTTTTTATCTTCCGCAGCAGTTCGATTTTACGAGACGCTTGGATCAATGCATTTGACATTTCCGTGTTGTCGTGTTTACTGAATATTGTTCCCACAGTCACCTAGATAACCAAGCAGCATTCATAAATCGACACATTCCAAGTATCCTTAAACATCCTTATGCACTATTTATTGAACATAATATCAAGATTCCATGAAAAAAGCATAAATAAAAAAATGCTTAACGGATCTTCGACTGAGAATGAGTAGATAACCGGAACAGATGCTGTGGATGCACCATGTCCAAGACCATACCGCACCACATATTGTCATACATTTTTAAAGATCGATATTTAATGATAAAAATAAAAACATATTCATATCGCAATTAGTACGTCTGGAAACAATATCTTCAATAACTACCAACACTTTTTGGCCGCATTCGATACAAGTTTTCTCACCGTGCCATAAAAATACTGACAGCGAAATCAGAATGGAAAACACGTGTTTTTTGCTGAACAGCTGTTGAAGTATGAGGCGTTGTTCAGTTGATAACCACGTGCTGTGCTAATTCACCACTGCTGAACACAAGTTTAGGAGTGATCATTATTAAATCATGGGAAGATTATGTTTTGCTTTGGGTACTGCATCTCACCATCTCTAGGATGGCGCAGATAGGAAGGCATGCGGCTGGCAATCGACAGATCTCGAGTTCTAATCCGGATTTAGGTAATTTTATATGTAATTCTTAATTCATAATAGGTGTTCTCAATACAAGAGCAAATAATTACTCTCGTGAGAGTTCAACATTTTTGCATTTTATTTATTTTCAGTCATTTTTGCCAAAGCCGAACAACAACTTTTCTGTGCATTTGTAAAACGCTTTGAACAACAAAAAATTAAGTTGGTGCACAACATGATGCTTAATAACTTCTCCAAATTTGTGTGAACAAAATCCGAACATAGGTTGTACGTGAAAATAATTCAAATGTTATTCATCATGATGCTGAATTAATTCGTCATAATGGTGCCTGTTAAATGAGTGATTGTTAGTTGGGAGTGCCCTCAGAGACTGCGCGTTTACCGGATCATCTATCTCCGGCGCAATCACGGCGTCCCACGTTCCCTCGCGGATCAGCAGCATCTTGGTCGCGAATGCCCATGTCGAATAGTTCTCGCGACCACGAAGACGTTCCATCATGGGCAACGATACTCCTGCGCTTCCAGATACTCTACTCGGCTCCAACTCCAGCTTTTCCTCCGCGTTCCATGCCCGGTTGGTTCGCCGTTTCCATCCCCGAAACCGGATTGGTTTCCGTTGGCTTGAGGCATCTTGAGAAATCAGGAGCGTGAAGAAATCTTGAAGACAACAGCCGAAAAAAAATTCACTTGTTTGGCCGTTACCGTAAACTGGGGAGTAGTTGATCAGTGGGGTGAACCTGATCACTCAAGCAAAAGTTATATTTAACCATTCGCAATCCAATGACGTAACATTAAAATGGAATGGTAACTTCCTTGAAAGTCGATATCCGTGGGTAATTGAGCGATCAGGTTCACCCCACTGATCAACTACACCCCAGTTTACGGTACTATCATAGACTATGGTAACTAAACGGCTGGGCCAATAACCTAAAAGGTACTCGGATCGCAAGTGAAAACACGTCTGATAGTGACTAACGGTACAGGCAGAATGAACATTTATTCAAGCCATGATATGATAGCAAAAACGAAATGTGCTAGTGAAGGTTGTGTCGTGTTAAGTGCGCTGGTCCAGATGGATCTACGAGAATCTTGATAATACGCTATTTGTTCCTGACCTCAACGAACCTGTTCTCCATGAGATCGGCTAAAGGATCGTTTTCGATGTAGCCGCATGCCGCATTTCCAAAGGCGAAAAAGTTGTGACAGTTGGAAAGGTCTCCGGAGGATTGAATAGTCTTCGATTCACGGACAATACAAATCTGACGCAAAGTGCAGGTCGTTCGGAAAATTGTCAACATGCGTAGAAGATAGAAGAAGAAGAAGAAGAATCTGGCGATCGGCATCAACATTGTGAATTGTGACCATTACCTTTCCCGAGGAAATCCGAGAAGAAGACGAAGCAACCTCTAGATCGGGACCTGTGCGGATCAACGAACACTCCAACTCCAGGGGGGTGTCGGTATTTTAAGGCTTCAACTGACGACTTTGTGTTGAATAGAATGGAAAAAAAATATTTTTCCGAATGGTAAAATCTCGTTGCTTTTATCTATATTACGTTTGGCGTGTAAGCATGACAGTTTAAAGAGATGCGGAAAAATACAAAAAAAAAACAAAGGAATCGTAATGTACGAGAAACCTGTTTCAGTTTCTAGACTACTTTTGCAATGGACGGTCGTATACGATTTGTTGGTAAACTCGGTTTTTGTTTTGAATCAAATGTGAGGACATTTGGAATACGACAAATTTTACCTTAGTTTTTACACGCTATTTAGTGGTTTTTACTTATTTTGACGCAAATCAGAAGCCACCGCGTTCATCAAACAGTTCGTGGAAGAGATGAAGACGTCGTTCGGTTCGACAGAGCCGAAAATAGTTCGATCGGAACAGGGTGGAGAATTCCAAAATTGAGAACTGGTTACGTATTATCGTCTTGTAGAAGTTCAACACCAGCCATACGCCTCAGCAGAACGGAGAAAAAAGAAAGAAAGAACCGATAGTTAGATAGTTAATCGAGCAGGTATGGAAGAAAGCGATGGACGAAAAGTTAGCATCCCTCCAAGAGAGTTCGACATTAGACATCATGAAGAAGCAAATCGGATGCAAATGAATCTTCAAGAAGAAGCTCGACGAGTCAGGTTAGGAAATCCGTTAGGCACCCTACACACCAGTCAAACGGTTTGATCAACATTGACTCCGCCCCCAGGTTGGTGGTTGAGTTGGTGCTAAGTTTGACCGTGTGTGATGCTGTTTGACGAACCGATTTGGCAGTTCGTCGAACCGATTTGACGGTTGACGGTTTGGTCGGAAAAAATCAAACCAGTTTGATTTTACTCAAACCGACGGTGGGCGGAGCCAATGTTTGACGAACCGATCGTCCCGTGTGTAGTGTTGTTGCACAAACACAGTGCGATTTGAAATGGGGGATGATGTTGGTGCAACCAAAGTGACATGTTGGTGCAACACGATTTGGCAGTTCGTCATACGGTTGCAGAAACATTCGCTGGTTCGACCAACCAGGGGGTGGTGGCAATGTTGGTCAAACGGTTTGAGTAGTGTGTAGGGTGCCTTAAGAGGTGCGACTAGTACACAGGGCTATAGGGCGCTGCATTGTTTTGATATCGTATGGGGTTTTGACGTTTCTTGGCCTTGTTGTTTACTAAATTTCTGTAAGAGTAAAAGAGAAGGAGAGAATTTCATGCAGTGCCCTATTGTTTGAAGTTCGGTGTAGACTACGACAAGGTTTGTGAGCCTGTCGTACGCTTCGCACCCTGTTATCAATACTGCTCCCTGCATATCAAGCACATTGATGTCTAGTCGGTATATTTGCACGGGGACCTCACGGAGTCCATCTATACCAAGCAACCGAAGGGCTATCACATTGGGTCTCAGGAGGACGAGGTATGCCTGTTGAAGCGTAGTATCTACGGGCTAAAGCAAGTGGGACGCATCTGAAAGCAGAAGATATCGGAGACACTGCAGCGGCTTGAATGCGAACTATATGAGGCAGATCCTTGTCTCTACATCCGGGATGTCGATGGAGTGATGTTGTTCATTTTGCTGTACGTCGACAATATGCTCGTGGCAAATCCGAACAACGATGAGTATGAGCGGGTGTACCGCTTTCTTTCGAAATACTTCAAGCTTACGACCCTGGGAGACATGCCCCAATGATCTGGGCAATCAAACGGAGAGGACGAATTTCGGCTGATTCCTTCTGAATCGGCATACATTGGAAAGATTGCCGAGAGGTTCGGCGTAAACAAGGCGATCCTCACCAGACCCAATATTGCAGTTGCGGCGTCCATTCTGAAGCGCAAGGTCAGTAAACTCTCTGAAGCGGACTGGATCGAAGCGAAGAGAATCCTACAGTACCTCACATCAACGGCAGATTTGAAGCTAGAGCTCGGTGAAACCGGTGCACTTGAAAGGTTCGTTGATGCAGGCTGGGCCGGCGATACGGTTGACCGCAAGTCTGAGTTCGTCTTCAAGGTCGGAGACGGTGCCCCCAATACTGAGATCCCCTAAACGCCCTTGAGATCTCTTGGAGCTCTCCTGAGACCCCTTAAAACGCCCCTGAGATTCCCTGAAGCGGTTCTCGAGCCCCCTGAAATCCGAGCGTCACAGGCTCTCTGGTTAGTTTCAGGGCATTTTAGGGAGCTCCTGACAGCTTTAGATGGCTTTACAGTCTCTCGGGTAAGCTTCTGCGGGTTTTCAGGGTGATTTCAAAAGTGTTTCAAGGTATTTTAATGTGTTTCAGGGCATTTCAAAGCGTCCAAGGAGATTTCACATGAGCTGTATGGGGTTTTGAAGCGGGTTCCCGGGGGTTGTATAGTCCGGTTGACCGCACTCTAGTAATTGTCTCTTGGCGACAATAAAAAAACGTTTCGAGATTTGTTGATTTTTTTCGGTGAAAAAAGACTTTCCAAATCGTTTTGGCATAACGTTTCGGCCTACTTCATTCAGCCATCATCAGATCTGTGAACATTTATTGAGTCAAGTTAATACAATTTTCCTTCTTGGTTTACAATTTGAAATTACCACCCACTTACACAAAACGTTTGTTCTCCACCACTGTGGTCTAACAACTAACCCTAAGTCCTATTTCTATGTATATTATTTCGTCAGATTGCGTCATTCGGCTCGTCTCGGTTGTGTGCGCTTCGACAACGTTCGTATTTTGCACACTAGTCCGTTGTACGCTGCGTCTATACCACCACACTCGCGTTGTAGGTTTACAGTGGTGTTATTCCCTAGCAGCTTTATATGGAAGGCCTCTGCGATAGTTCTGCTCTCCTGGTTGTCAATTCTTTCCAGGATCTCGGTTTTTTGGAAGTCGAAATCGTGTCCTTCTTCAATGTGGTGTTGTCCTAGTCCTGCTTTCGCTTCCTTCTTCCTTATGTTATTTCTATGCTCGTTTAGCCGCGTCTCTAACATTCTACCTGTTTGTCCTACGTAAATCTTTCCATCGTCTGAGCTGCATGGTACAGCATATACTACATTTTTTGTCGTTTCTTTCGGGATTGGGTCCTTAAGTTTACTTTTTTCACCGAAAAAAATCAACAAATCTCGAAACATAAAATTCAACGGTGACGAAAAACCCCACAAAATAAAAAAAACAGTCCGCAGCGCGTCCGGATGACCGCACCATAGAATAATTTCAAGACCTCGATGTACCAAAGAAAACGATAAAATTTTCGGTGACCAGTCCGGTACCCAATAAATATTCATAACCGTGTATTTTTTTTCGTGTAAATTGCCTTTTGTGTAAATTTTATTTAGCGTGTTACACTGATCTGACAGCTCTGACAGTAAGGGACTAAACATAAACTACGTAAAGTGAGTACCGAGGATTGTTCAAAATCTGCGAACTAGACTGCGAAAAAAATTGCGACTATGACGCCGCTGACCGCACTCTTGTACAACCGGAACAAATCTCATTTTATTCTTTTGTCAAGTGCTCGTTGACTCGCCGGGGGGGGGGGGGGGGGGCGGGGGTAATCGTTAAACTCATCGGGTTTGTTAAGAAAATTTGTGGGCGACTCTACCGTAATATTTTAAAACTTTTTGAAAAATTTATTTGTGTCCTCTCTCAAAATGTGGAATTCCGAATTCCGACCAAAATTTCCCAAAAATCGAAATGTGTGTCAGCCTTGGTGTCAGCCTTATTGTATATTGGCAATAAAAAAAACATTCCCCAGCGTGTCCAGATGACCGCTTCCATGTCCACGGTGTGTCTGGATGACCGCACTCTAGTTACTGTCACTTGGTGACAAAAAAAGGTAAACAGAGTGTTCCAATGACCGCACTTTTGTCCACCACAGTACGTCTGAATGATTGCACTGTTATGTTTACAAATAAATCTGTCTTATGGCGGCATTACAAAAAAATCAGTCCACAGCGTGTCTGGACTACCACACCAATATTTTTACAAGAAAATTTATCTTATGTCATGGAAATCAATCTATCCACAGCGCATATACAAGACCGCACCCTTAGTAAATCGCGTGTGCATATTGCTAATGTAAAGAAAAATTTCCACTTTACGGTAGATTGAAAAGCTACCGCAGCTGTCAGACTGATGATTTTCACCAAGGTATCATCAATCAGTCCAAGGATATCTTGGATCGAGCCTTGGATACGACGCTGACGATCATTATTTGTTGTTGCTTTTCAGAACATTTCACTTTGCAAGCATGCTTTGATTTGGCCAAACTTTTCAATGCTACGATGATTTTTATGGCTGCGGTAGGACTTTGACAGCTGCAGTAGAACTCGGCGGCTACCGCAGAGTGGAAATTTTTCTAAAATTCCGCAATATGAGAACCAGATGACCGCATCCTAGTTCATTGGCGTGTCCGATTAACCGCAGCCAAATCTATTGATTTATCTTGTTGGTCTCACCCTTAATTGATCACGTGTACGGGACCTAGTACCTAGTAGATCCTAGTCAATAAGGACCCCTGGATGACCTCAATTCAGTCACTGCGTGTCCGAAAGGCTATTTAATGATACGCTAGATATGCACCGGAATCCATCAACCATTTTCTTATACTTCCTGTGTGTGGTCTGCCAAAATGACCTGAGAAGTGTCGAACATTTTCATGGCTAGCTTTGTTGGTGTAATGAAGAATGTGAAAAGTGTTAAGTTAGACAGTGTATTCTCACAGCTCCCGCTTTCTCAAAATAATTCCAACGGACACAGAATTCCTAAACCAAATTCTGGAGGAATCTCAGATAAAACCCCACTAAACCAAACCAACACTGAAAGGGGAACCCTAAAATAAACTCCCGATGGAATCCCGGAACAATAAATCTAAAAAAAAGAAATAAAAGAAAACTTCTTGAGGAATCGCATACAGCACTGCTGAAGGGACCCCCAGATCAATTTCAGGTAGCACTCCTGGACGAATCTTGGATTGAATGTCTGAAGGTACGTAACTCAAAAAGAGCTCAAACAAGAATTTCAGAATGAAGGTGAGGTAGAACGAATTCATGGAAGCGAATTCGCTGGTATTTTTTTATCCAAACTTTTTCTGAACATCAGCAACGTTTTCCCCGCAAATACCCCATAATTTCTGCGGCGTGCAGCTCCCTGTAGCAAATTTCTCGCGAATAAGTGTTTTTTCCATGAGGTAAGGGTAGAAATCTTCCTCGTCATATGCGTTAATTCCCGTCATATCAGACGGAAAATAGCTAATAATTACAGATATTCCAACTTACCTTTGCTAACCCAAGTAACATTTTGGTAATCAATTAGTCTTGTAGAAGTTTTGAGAACCGTCATAAAACCTAGTATCTTTTATTTTGGTTTTATGACGGGTCTCAGAACCACTTCTAGTCTATTTGACTAAAAAATGTTACTTGGGAATGGCTCATCAGATGGAAGCAAAAAGTTGAAAGTTTTTTTCGTTTTCCTTACGACGAAGGCAGCCGTACCAAAACAGCAAGTATCAAAATTGTTCTTCATTACCGTTTATTCTCATTTCGGCAGATTCCTTGTTGAACCAATGTTAAATTCACATCCCACAAAAGCCCCGTGGCAACTCAAAGTTGGATTTCACTGCTGCAGAATTGATCAAAAGCTGTTCGAATGATCAAATAAATCACTTTTATCCCGTCGGAAAAATGTTGATAACAAGTTATATTCACCTAGAACAGATGCAAGCAAAAGTGTGCAGGAATTTTCTGCTTCCAAAACATCGTATTTCACAACCATTGAGAAGGGTTTCTTCGTTGCACTGTGATTGCGTATTAAGATCTGGTGGGCAAAAATATTATTTGAAATCCATGTCAATTTAAAAGCTTTCCGCTCAATCGTACTTTGAACACATGATTGGATTTGGATTGCTAAGAATTTGACTGACTTTTTGAACAACACTTAGGTCAAATCAAAGCTTTTGACCATCATATGTACCATAGTGTTACGTAGATGGTGTGCCGGGAATCGAATTCATGATGTGCCCGAAATATACGTGAACTAGACGGAAACAGAATTCGAGGAACAACAATTATTCAATCTTATTATTTTAAGGAAATTGTAATTCTTTGACAATCTTTTACATGATAAGGAAGCTAATTTAAAAATTTGTATTTCATACAAAATTGGCCATGGGGTATTAATTGAGGTGAAAGAATGAATTTGATCATTATTGGTCGGAGCTTAGTAAGATAAATCCAAAAGTTATTTGTGGGAATGAAGTAGGTATATAAAGACATTAAGTACATTCACAATTCGTGAAAATCAATTATCTGGCCACCCTGCCATGCATCCGCAGCAACGAAATTCGGGATCCATCTGGAGAAACGGAAAAGATTCACGTGTGTCGGTCGGTCGGTCGATCGGTTGCCTCGGTTACCAACTCCAAGTTGTAACTAACTTTTTGCCACGGATTGCTTCGCTCGTTTGGGTCCTCAGTCGGGACGGCGCGCCGCGAAGCGCTGTTATTGTGTTATGCACTTGTCTTATCTTCTTCTGTCTCTCACAGAAACGTCTGGACCAGGAAACATACACGCGAGCGAACCGAAACTCCTTCCCGGGAGGCCGGGAGAATCTCCCGACTCGACTCTTCTGGTTGACGTTTTTCGATTGCGCGGAGGAACGGTTTTTGGGGTCCGCTGGGGCGCGGGTGGGTGGCAGGGGTCTCATCTAAAATGCAGTGCGCGCTTCTTTTCCGTCTTGCGAAATCACGGAAATGTGGAAATTTAGCTGAAACCGCGCTGTGCCGCTGCTGCTGACTGGTTTTTCGTTTGTTTTTACATGTCGAAGTTTGTGATGCTGAGGGGTTGGTTTGGGGAGGTTGGGGCGCTGGTAACGGAGGCGGCGCCAATGTGTGACGAAGAGCCAGTCAGTGGGGAGTACAGTTATCGGTGGCCGGGGTCAACACGAACTCGGTACGCGGATGGTGTCGGAAATTGCTCATCGCGATTATTCTGCGCTAGAACGTGCCTCCAGGTGCCAGATTAAGTCAGTGTGAATTTTTTTTTCGGGGCGAGATTAGAACCGAAGCAGGCCCTGGGAAAGGCGTTGATGTCTTTGACCTCGGAGTTGTTCTTTTCGTGCGTTCATCTCAGCCTTGCATCGAAGTTGGTTGGTGTACTGTGTTATTCTGTGAATATGAATCAATGAGAGACTACCAATCTAGTAGGCTAGTGTTTCTACAATATTTTGATTCTCACAAAACATTCGAAGAAAATCCGTTCTAGATTGACTGTCTGCTTGCTGGTGGTGGAATGAAGTTCTACCTCTTCAAATGACAGCTGTGGACCGGATGCAGTTGCCAGTTTTTACTCTCGACGGATCTCGTTTGACGCTGTAGGTTTTTTTTTTTTTTGCAATCATTTTTTCCTTCATTGCCGTTTGTTGGAATGCACTCCTCGCTGATAAGTGCTGGGTTACTTTTTTCCCTCCTTCCAATCCAATATATTCAGTTCAGCTCGGATCGGGAGGGGTTCGATTGCGATCTACTCGGTTCGGTGTGCAGTTTGTTCTTGGATTCATCTGTTCGGAACCAGTCGGTGCCAGCAGGGCAGACCAAACCAGACCAGGGACGGATGAGGAATCCTAGTGACGCGAGGACGCATTAATTATTTATCATATCATATTATTACTGTTTTTATCTTACCTCGGCATTACGTTAAGTACATGTAATGCTATAGCTCGAGAAGGAGAGAGAGACTGAACCAAGGTCGGTGTACTGCAGTGATCGGTTATTGGCGGTCCGATCGCGGTGTAATGATGGCTAATTAATGGGGTTCATTTAATCGACTTATCGATGGATTTTCGAAGGCCACTAGCTGAGCATCTGGGACGCAGAAATGAAAAACATTGGTGACTGTACTGTGTTTCATTTTTGTAATGTACACATCAGAGGCGTTCATCAAGGATTACTATATTTTTTGAAAAACAATAGGTGAATACTACAGATCTTAAAAGGTATTTGTCCGTGACAAACCACAGAAAACCAATTGAATAACTATATCGCATTGACATCAGAATGACTTCGTAACAGAATGATCTTTGTTAACCTCTACAATTTGGAATTATAGACAACGTTTACTTAAACGCTTCGAAACATTTCTGGATCTGTGAAAATATTATCCAAAGAGAATTTTTGAACACCGGGACAAACTTTGAAAACCCAGATTAATCCACCTATTGTGACAGTACCTTTCTCGTCGAGTATATACTCATGATCTTTCCATCGACGCAATCAATCGTGCCTTAGGGTCAGTGATCATCTCCAAATATCTGTGTTTTGGTTACGAGCAGGAAGGATGTAATTATCATAACAGCAGCGGTCTGGCACTGTACCACCTACGAATTTGTGCGACTTGCATAATGCTAATGCTAATGCAAACGATATTTTCGTCGACGCAAGTCTAAAAGTTTCTGAATCCTGAGAATACTTAGAATAGCAAGAATTTTATCAAAGTCATCATCGAATTGAGAAACTTATTGATGGCACTTATTCCGAGGGTATATTCAACGTATAAGGCAAAGCTGAAAATATCAGATCTCTCAGTTGACTGGGTTGAAGAGATCGCTTTAGATTTTTTTAGATTTCTGGTACCCTTACAACACATAATCTGTACCTTGCATTGATTTTGTTCACTTTAGTAATTCGGCCGAAGCACCCAACGCTGTTTCTGCAACACCACCACCGGTAGCCATCTATTTTCTTGCTAACCGTTCATCATATCGAAATGTCACGGTTTGATGTGTCCCATGCATGGTTTTGGTTTACTTTATATTTGACCACTTTCGACGGACACCCGGGATCGATTCCGGAATAGTAACGGTTGTTTGAAATGTCGTCTGAGCCTAATTCATGCTTACTGTCCATCAGGTTCCTTAAAACACCGCGATTTGATGTGTTGCATGCATGGCTTTGGATCACTTTTCGGGACACCCGAAACTAGTAACACTACCGGTAGTAACTTATGTGGACCGTACCTATTTTCTCATTATCTGTGCATCAGGTTACTGACAAACTAAGTGATTTGATGTACTGCAAGTATGAGTTTGGTTAAATTTTACATTTGACCAATTCCGGTGGGTTACCCGGAACCGGTTATGGATCACCACCAACGGTCTCTAACGTAATATAAGGCTATTTTCTTGAAAACCTTTCATCAGGTTATTGAAAAAGCCACGATTTGGTGTCTCGCTTGTATGGATTTGGTTCCCTTCAACATTTGACCACTTCAGAAGGGAGACCCGGAACCGATTCCGGTATACTACAAGTTTTCCCAAATATGATCTGAGATTTTTTTTTCTTGTTGACCGTTTATCATGTTACCTAAAAAGCCGTTCGATGTGCCCAGAATATTAATTTTGTTCTCTTTAACATTCGGCCGTTTCGGTGAGACACGCGGAACCGGTTGCAGAACGCTACCGGATGCACCAAATATGGTCTGAAGTTATTTCTTGTTAACAAGTTAGCTAAACAGCCATTATTTTACGTGCACATGCATTGCATTTGGACACTTTAAGCAGGACACCTGGAACCGATGTCGGAACATTACCGGTTCAGGAGTGGTCTGAGACTATTTTCCTGCTTTCCGTTCATCAAAATATAGTAAAAGCGGCAATTTGATGTGTCGTTTGTAGGTCCACTTTTATATTTAGTCACTTTTGGCGGGACACCCGGAACCAGTTCCGGAACACTACCAGTTCAAATATGATCTAAGACTATTTTCCTGCTCACCGTTTATCAGTTTATCAAAAAAGCGGCCTTTTGATGTGTCGCATGCATGGGTTTGGTTCACTTTTATATTTGGCCACTTCCGGTGGGACACTCGGAAACGGTTCCAGAACACTACCGGCTCAGATATAGTCTGAGACTATTTTCCTGCTTACCGTTCATCAGATAATCGAAAATGCCGTGGATTGATCGGTCGCATGCATGGGTTTGTTGCATTTTTATATCTCACCCCTTCCTGGGTCCGGAACACCTAAATGGCCATAACTCCGGAACGGCTGGACCGTTCTGAACCATTTTCAATAGGAAACAATGGGAAAGCATAACCTGTCAAATGAGGCATCGGTCGTTCAAATCGGTTTATATTTACTATCTAAAAATGAGATGACCTTTTTTGTACACACACACACACACACACACACACACACACACACACACACACACACACACACACACACACACACACACACACACACACACACACACACACACACACACACACACACACACACACACACACACACACACACACACACACACACACACACACACACACATACACACAGACATACACACAGACATCATCTCAACTCGTCGAGCTATGTCAATTGGTATATAACACTTCACCCCTCCGGGGGCTCTATCAAATTTTCGTTTTTGGAGTGAACATAAGGCCATTCGGTACACCTTGGTGTACGAGTAAGGCAAAAATATATTGACGGACTGAAGAAGCAATCACAGCTTTTGTTAAAACTTGGGAATGCTACCCTAGGAAATCCGTCCACAGTAATATTTTACAAATTTGAGTACAATGAAAAAGATTTCAGACAAATTTTTACTCCTGAAGCTGATGATATTTTTCCTCTTCAGGTCCTTGATCAAGCAACATTGTTGTCTTTGCGTATGCAAATCCAGGCTTTAGGAGGACATTTGATCGAAACACTTTTGCTCGAAAGTACATCAGGTTCAAACTTTTGGTTGTATGCATAAAGAAAGTAAACTTGAGTTTACAACATGTTTGCTAGTACACAGGTAAAAATATTGAAGATAACACGTCACAAACTACATTTTAGTCATGTAAACTTTCAGCTATGGTGGTTAACATGGTATATCAAGTTAGTTTGTGTTATATGTCATGTAACTATCCTGAGCCATGCTGAATTACATGACATGTAATGAAAGTATACATAATATTTCATGAGATTTACATGACATGTCATGAAAACTTCTGTGAAATCTCACACTCCAATTATGCGCTTTATATATCATAGAAATTTACTCTTTTTTTTTTTTTGATCTGTGTAAATACTGGAACTTGTTCGTATGAATAAATACGAGTTAACTACACCTACACTTCAGAACATACTATAAACAAAGCAATTAGTATGAATAATCGTAGTATTTACTACAAGTTTTAAATAGGAAGCTGAAGAGGTAATGATGCTGTAGTAAGTAATAATGGGATTCTGATGAAAATCCTCATGAAATTTAGAAAACACGATGAAATATCATCAGTTTCGTATAAAAACAGATGATAATGTAATCTTGGCTATTCCGATGGATACTAAAAAAACTCTGGAGAAAATTTATGATCTTCTCATGAATAATCTTTGAGTTATTAGAATTACTTTCAGTGATTTGTTTAGGGATATATGCTAGAAAGTCTATTCAGAAGTCGTTCGAGAATTTCTACAGAAATTTTATGCAGGAGTCTTTATTGATTTCTTTACGGGATTACTCCTTGAATTTCTACCGAAATTCCTTTTTCGAATTCCTACGCAGCTTCTACCTAATTCTTGTTGCTTTGAATTCCTAGAAGTTTGATGGAGTTTAGAATTTTCTAGAAGTTTCTCGCAATATTTCATCTATAGTTTTTCTGAGATTTGCTCCCAGAGTTGTTTCCGGGATTTTTCCGTGTGCGATGAGTTGAGTTGGGTTTTCAGACAGTTGTTCCTCGGATTTCTACCAGGTTCTACTAGTTCCTGCTAGGATTTCTGCAAGAGTTTTTCGCGGGGTTCCTCAGAGTTTCTCAATGGCATTCCAGGGGGTCTCAGCGGAGTTTGAAGGGGGTGTGCTCCTGAGGATTCGGCAAGATTTTAACGAGGTTCAGGGAATTTAAGGAGCGTTTCAGGAGCTTCAGGGAGTGACAGGTGCTTGTCAAGAGGATTACTGGCGTTTCAACGGATTTCAAGGGGCTTTAGGGAATTTCAGGGGGTCTCCTCAGAGACGTTTTACGTAGCTCCAAGGGGTTTCAGGGAGATTAAGCAGGTTTGAGGGTATTTGAGAGGTGTCACGGGGTTTGATGGACGATTAAGGTTTCTTTAGAGATTATCAGCTAATCTCAGGGGATTTCATGGTGTTGTCAGGGTGCTTGGATGCAGTTAAAGGAGTTTCAGGTGGAGTCAGGTGAGTATTTCAGTATCAGTTTCAGGGAATCTCAGGAGGGTATAGGATAGTTCAGAGGGTTTCAGGTATGGCTCAGAAGGTTTCTTAATTTCTCTGAAACGCCCATTAAACCACCTGAGAGGCATCTGAAAAGGATGGTGTCCGGCCATCTGGCCAAAGGGTCGTTTGCCGAATCATGATCGAAATTTTTTTTTGGCATTCTAACTACAAATATGGTCATAAGAAGTACTTCCTTCTTTTAATCATTGACTATTCTTTCTAGTTTTGACATTCAGGGATTAGTTGGCATTGAAACTGCCAATATTTTATCAAAGATTATTCCTACTTTGAATCATATGCTGGTCCTTCGAGTTGTACTGATGCGGAGAACCGTGGCATGATCATTCAGGTTCATCATTCCTTTTTCGACCAAACGACATTCGACCAAATGACTCGGAACCGAAAAGGATCTTTACCCTATAAACCTATTATTATTATTGTTGAACGCTGAAGTTGAAGGTCGAGCTCAGAGCCGAGCCGCAACTTAGTTGTGTAATCACTAGATCGATTATCGACCGAACGAATGATGATGGGACATCTGCCGTGGAACAATACTATTTGTCCAGTATTGCGACATTTGCACCCATTTAGACTCGACCGAAATTCATTATCATCACAGTCGAATTTCGCACACGACTTCGCAGTGGCTGGCATACACAAGTTCGGTTGAGTTCATGACAGGGGCGTCGGATGCACAACAGATTAACAATTTAAATTTGATTAGTATGAAATTTCGCTGGGTAATGATGATTCAGTGGATTCTCAAATTGTCACAGTAGTCTAAACAATGATGAGAAACCCAATAACATTCGACAGTTATTACGCATAAGCGTGGAAACTGGTCGGAATACAAAATTTGTTTTAATGTTTACATTGAGGCTATTGTGCTGGTGAAGAGTCGACAGTGTACCGATGAATTCTCTCTGAGCTACCCGAACAGCTCTGAAACTACGCAGTCGATGAAAAAATACGTTGCTTGCGCTATGGGAACGGATGAGTGGCCACCATATTGGACATTCACGTCCAACGTCTTTATTAATAAGACTTTCAGTCCTTGGCTAGTTCTTCTCGTCCTATAAACTATAAACCTTTAAAACAAACCCTTAAATACCAACACGTCTGATTGTCCCTGAAAAGGTTCCAGTGTATTACGAAAAAATCGGACAACAACTCATGAAGTATTTATAAGAATCCCAAAAAGGAAGGGATTCTGGGAAAAATCAGGAATATTCCTGGAAAAATCTCTGAGAGAAATCTCATGAAGAACACAGCAAGATGTCCCAAAAAACGAGGAAAAGCCTATTAGAGGGCTAGAGGCCAGAGAAAGAAATGAAGGGAAGAACATCCTGAGAAATATTAATAATAACTTCTGTAGAAATCCCAAACGGAACTCTGAATGAACCATTGAAGAATAGTTGGGAGAAACTCCAGGATTAGCTCTAAATAAAGCTATGAGAGACATCCCGGGAGCCTAATTGGAAAGAATCTTCCAAGATAAATTCCGGGAGAAACTCCGTAGCAAATCTTATGGAAACTTCATGGGAAATACCTCAAGGAACTTTTAGAAATTTCACAGAAGGAACTCTAGATGAAAGCACACGATAACTTATCAAAGAAAATGCAAGATAAATCGCGGGATCCTGCGAGTGATACCTGGGAAGAACTCTTGATAAACTCCTGCATGGAATACCCGAAAGAATTGTGGAAAATAAGAGAAGTAAAGGGACTCTAGAAGAAACTCTTGGAAAAACCTCGCGGAAACATCTGAGCTGAAAGGTATTTTAAGAGCAACTCCTGCAGAAATACTCAGAAAATACACTGCAAAAACTTGTTGCTGATACTCAGCAAACTTTGCTGATTTTTTTTTGTGCTGATTGCATTCTGCAGTACGAATTACTGAGTATCAGCAATTATTTTTCAACCGTGGGTACAATCTCTGACTCGTCCCTTGATTTCTTTTTTTGTAACTTCCCATCTACTTTCTATTTGTTCTCTACTTATACATCTCATAAATATTCGTATGTCCAGAGCCATCGCTAGAACCAGAAATGGATAGAAAATCCCGTTTTCCTTCCTTCCAAATTCCACAGCACAATGTCAATGTACCATATAACGCCCACAAGTTATGTAACCATCATCTTCAGAGTAATATTAACAAAATCTATCACTTACGTCTGACATCCACGCACTAATGCGTGAACTCTCTGGAAAATTAACCATTTCCCAACAACAATCCGACATCCGCTCAGCATGACCTTGTGCAGGAGTATAGCACTCAACGGGCTGAAATGGACAAGAGATTGCAATCATCACTTCCCCCCCCCCCTTCCCAACGTTGACCTGACGAAACCTGACGTAGCCCAAATCACTCAAAAAGGCTTTTCCCTCTTTCAAAATTTTTAGTTAAAAAATAAATAATAATAATAATAATATAAATAACCTGACGTAGAAGGTGCCATTTTCGCCTAAAATAGAAGATCACCAACTGTATAAGTGTAGCTGAGTAGGCTGGTTTCTTTGACGATCAACAACGGATTAAATGTTTAACATGCGGATAGTTTTGAATAAATTTCGGTAAAAAAAAACTTGCAGACTCACCATCTGTTCAATTATTTTGAAGCAGCGTTGGATGGATCAAAATCAAGTAGGTATTCGGATCGCAGATGAAGTGTCTACCTCGTTTGTGAGCATGGATGGATTCAAGCAAGGAGATGCTCTTTCAAACTTACCGTTCAACATTGCACTCGAAGAAGCGAATAGGAAGTCTGGCATGTCTGCATGTAAAGAAATAGCACTTATGCTTATGCTTCTTTAAAGAAGGAGATAGCGAAAATAGGATAGATGAAGTACGTGATTTCTAGTGAAGACAGAGGTAGGCCTAGTGGTGTCTGTACTGAGGTAGTGATTGATGGGAATGTGTTTAAAGTTGTTCATCCTGGAACACTTGTTACATGTGGCAATGACGTTTCGCATAAAGTGAGAAGGCGTTTCTAGCTTACGTTCCGTAATTTGACGTGAGTGACGTTAGAGGTAGACCGAAAAGCTTTTGGACATTTTGAGTAAAATTCTGTGGACAATTCTTGGCGGGAATAAAGAAAATAGTATGTGGCGAAGACATGAATCACGAGTAGTATCAAGTGTACAAAAAAGCGAATATTGTGAAACGAATTGAACTCGGCAGAAGGGGAAGGCCGACGAACATGGTGTCTTCTAGTTAGCTTTCTGGAGGAGATCCTGAAACAAACAAAGGTGTCATATGCAACTGAAATATCTAAGTGCGAGGGAAAACTAGAGTTTCTGTCTTCACGAGATGTAATAAAAAGACGTGTTTACTCGTTCACATTGCTCTATTTCTCCTATTTTCCCTTGTCTCTCATCTTACTTTTTCTACCTACTCTGAGCGAGTTCCTAAGCGTTTGTCACTACAGGATACTGCAAGATGACGTCACGAAGCCGTACACTGACAGTTCAGCGAGCTCGTTTACATGGACTTAGTCTCTGGCGGAGATCCGGCAAAATTCTTTTTCGATACAAATTCAGTAAAACGGTAGTTAGGCGATTGATTTTGTGCTGGTAGAGTTGAATATAATCTAGATTTCCGTATCCCAATGGTTTCGGGACGGAAAACGTAAATTTAATTTTCGCCACTCGTTTAAAATTCTAACACCTTGTAAACAAGCTCGCTGAACTGTCAGACAAGGTGAGGTTAGATCAGGTGCTTGCAGTACCCTACTACAGCAACCTCAAAAATAAACCCTCCTATTCATTTGTTTTTGTTTTGTCCTACCCACGTAGTTGAAAGTGATCGCACCTTTGGAACAGTAATAGTTGGTGATGATAATAGAAATACACTAGAATTTCAATGGCGCTGTAATCACTTTTCCTATTCAATTATTTTATAAACTTTAATCGTAATAATTGACTATTTTTAAGTGTCGTGGAGGATTCTTTGTTTTGGTAAACTAAATTTACTTGGCACTTCTAGTACCGCTAATGACACTGTAAGGGCGTAGCAAACTAGACGTTAGTCACACGAACAATCGCGACATTGGACTTCTGTGGCTAGTTATTCTATTGTGATGATGAACCCGGCCGTGTTAGTGGAATAAGTAAAAGAAAATTGAGTCAAATACTGTTCCTTTCAATTCCAACTATCACAATGGTTTATTTTCCCATTTTCACGCTCTTAATTATTAGATCGTAGGATTGAGGAGATAGAGCAATGGTGTCTTCGGCAAAATTGACGGGAATGACCAGCGCCATCTTTTGACAGTTAGAGTTTTCGGATCAATCTCCCTAAAAGTGAGATAAAAAATTATTTTTTTTAAATTGTTGAAATAGAGGGTTGACATCTTCGGCAAAGTTGTAGCATTTTCGATTTCAAACAACTTTCCTGAAGACGCCAATGTTGTATTTTTTACCCCAATGGAGATAGAGGCCTGTGTTTGAAAGTTAACCCCAAAAACAAGTTTTTTAAGTAAAACATACATTTGTTGAATTTTTAGACCCATACAATGTTCAGCAAAGTTGTATGAATCAATAAAATACGCAACTGTGCCGAAGACATCAAAGTTGTAAGAATTAAATGAGACGAGTTATAGATGAATTTATGATTTTTTTCATCCACTCTTAGGGATAAATATCTTTCTTAGGGGCAAAAAGGTGCAGCTGAAGATACCCTTATCAGAAAGTACATCTATAGAGCATTCAAACAAGGGTTAGCTTGTCCGTCCACGATCGTCTACTGGGGAGAAATGGCCATAATAAAAAACGTCCTTACTACGATTTAACTGCATTCAAATCTACGTTGACAGAAAAATTCATGGCTACTATGATCAAATGATATATAGCCTTCTCTAAGCGAATTTGCGCAACAGTCCTGAATGTTTTAAATACAAAATTTGTTCTAAAAAACGTTTTCCACTGCCTTTTTATAAGATTTCCACTATTTAGTACAAATCCCATTCATTGAATGAAATATTAGGATTTATCGGGGTTTAATACGCTCTCACAGAGCTAATAGAGTTCTTCTGAAATTTGAAATTTTATATGTAGAAAGTCAACACAATGAACTTTTACTAAGATAAGACGAAAGTTGGTTTAATTTATATTCCATCATAGTAGCCATGAATTTTTCTGTCAACGTAGATTTGTTTGCAATATAGATGTACTTTCTGATAAGGGTATCCTCAACTGCACCTTTTTGCCCCTAAGAAAGATATTTATCCCTAAAAGTGGATTAAAAAAATCATAAATTCATCTATAACTCGTCTTATTTAATTTTTACAGCTTTGATGTCTTCAGCAAAGTTGCGTATTTTATTGATTCATACAACGTTGCAGAACATTGCATGGGTCTAAAAATTCAACAAATGTATGTTTTACTTAAAAAACGTGTTTTTGGGGTTAACTTTCAAACACAGGCCTCTATCTCCATTGGAGTAAAAAATACAACATTAACGTCTTCAGGAAAGTTGTTTAGAATCGAAAATGCTATAACTTTTCCGAAGACGCCAACCTTCTATCTCAACAATTCAAAAAAATTAATTTTGTATCTCACTTTTAGGGGGATTGATCCGTAAACTCTAACTGTCAAAAGATAGCGCTGGTCATTCCCGTCAACTTTGCCGAAGACACCATTGCTCTATCTCCTCAATTCTTCGAGCTATTAATTAAGAGCGTGAACATGGGAAAATAAACCATTGTGCTATGTATGTGTTTCCTTGAGTTCGGAGAAAACACTGAGTGGTTTAACGAGGAACGAAATAAAGTTTTTTTTGTTGAAAACGTTTTGATAGATTAGTTGTTGATACAGGAGTGAGGAACTAATGTTTGGTGCTATGGTACACTGCACGAATATATGCTGGCCTGCTTACTCCCACAGAAAATTTGACGTTTGAGCGGTGCCGACACCTCTCAAACGTCAAATTTCGTGTAGGAGTAAGCAGGTCGGTATAAATTCGTGAAGTAATCTATTGAGCTTCCGTAACAACAGGTTGCTAGGTGTGTACCCATGCACCCAGACCAATGCAACGATTACTACGTTTCTCAACATGTTTGAATCCTTCTACAGATACGTATTTCGACGTCAACTGTAAGGTCGGCTTCTGTGTCTTGTACACTGAAAAAAAACATCATAAGTTAAACACAAGGAACAGTATTTAACTCGATTTTCTTTTAGCTTGTTCAATGGGTTGGGTTCAAGCACCAGCAGACAATTTCAAGTCATTGCCAATGGCTTGTCATTGGTTACGTAGAACAAACGGTAGAATAAATTTGTCGCTTCCTGAACCGTTCGACCAATTAACAAAAAGCATAGTACAATCGAGATAAGAACAATGTAAAACTGCCCATCATTCTTCTATTTAAATGTTTGAAACTTTATTATAATTTGAACTCAGCATCGACTCCCATCCTATCAAACAGCAAATCGTGGCAATCGTGTGGCACCAGTAATAGAAAACTAATTGTTCCGACCACGCGAAAGCCATGTCTCGGTAATTTTCCCGCGCAACCTTTCCGAAGAAGAATCGATAATTTGAGTAATTTACAAACGTTCGATGTTGGTTCGATGGACGCTCGGTGTGGTGGGAGTCTAGCCTCAAAATCCAACTTGTCATCGGTTGTAATTTGACAGTTTGCTTCTACCGCCGTTGGTGTTCACAGCCTCTAAGAGGGCTCTTGTCGGGGGAAAAAGTTAATTAAAACTTAATGAAATCGTAAATTTCATATCTCGCCCAAGACTCGGTCCTTGCTGGATTGCGGTAATAAATAATGGCATGCGAGGTGAGAGGAGACCGACTCGCGCAAGTCCACCCATAAGGTCCTGCCAGGCTGCGGGCGGGCGGGCGGCCTCGAAACTGGAACGCGCGAGGGACCTCACACACGGACGACGGCGGATCCAAGTAGGCGGTAAAGTGCTTTTGCGTTGTTTGATCGGGATGGCTTTGGCGGTTGCTGCGATCCCAGCCCCGCACCGAATCAGGGTTTACGATTGGGAATTAGTCAAGGATCGAAGCAGGCTGAAATTGATTTTCCTCTTACCGCGGCTTATGGAAGTAAAGAAGTTTTCGCACCTCACTTCGCAACGGTTATTTCTGCGGACCTGGCCTGACCGACACACTCGCAAACAAACGGTGCAATGGTTCTTTATCTAGATTAAAATGTAACGAGCAAAGCGAAAAGAAGCAACGAAGCAAAATATGAGCAAATATGCAATTACTTTCTTAAACCGATTTTGCCCTTTGGAACGGCACTTTTGTTCCAGGTTATAGTTTCCCGTGTTCTGCCCTGAGAGAGAGGTTGATATGGAAACCGCCTACTACAACTGCAACCGTTGTCTCTTTTTCTAGCGATGCGATCGGCGCGCGGCTAACTGCGATTGAAACGATGACGAGCGACCGACGACCGACGAAGACGGCTACGATCGAGTTGAAGAGGTTGCCATGTGATGGCAATTTTCCTAGGATCGCGTTCCACTTTGCGGTGATCTGAATGTTGATGAGCTCTTGGGGTACTTTGTTGAGAAGCCGCGATGTCAAAGTCAGGGGCCTCGGAGGCGAACAAACCAAGGTTAGATTCCAGACCCTGAAATCTTCCCAATTAATCGTAATAAGCGTTTCGAATTTTAATTTTCTTCCTATCTGCTCTCATCTTGCCCAGAACAAAAACTCCCCGAAGAAGCGCTTCTTTGGGATAATAGAAGGAGCACCGGTCGTCCGGGAATGAATTGGAAAAATAACCCTATACATCACCAGCCAGGGCACACCGCACCGGCTCCGGTCAGAGTGTGTAGGAAAAGAGTAACGATAAGCCACAAAAGAAACTAATTTTCTCATGAGGAAATTTGGACGATAATGATGATGCTACCAAAAAAAGCACGACGACGATCTCCGGATCGCACGAAACTTTCCAGATCAAAGAAAGAGCTCCGAGAGTGGAGAAAAGAAGACTCAATTATTATGCCCTCATGAGTAGAGTTTAAAAAACACGCCCCGGGAGCCAAAAGACACAAGGATCTTCCTCCCTCTTCATGCACTCATAATGATCATCGCCCCTGGCTTCCAAGTGCCAGCCAACCAGCCAGCTCGCAGGAAGGATGCTGCAGTGGAATTCACCCGGTTTGGTCGCTTCATTGTGCGGAATGACTCGGAAGTTTTTGCGGCCGCTTTCGGGCTGCGGTTTTCGAAGTCAGGTGCGTGAAATGTTCCATGTCATCTAATAAGCCGTGTGAACGGTTGATTAACTGACAAATTTCCTCCTTCTTTTGGGCTGGGAGCTACGCTGCTCTGAGCTTACTTTGTATGGAAATAATGATCCAAGATCTCATTGAACCGTGGTCGGTCAGGAATATGACCAACAGTTTCTAACTGCATCCAAGCATGCCACGTCGATTGAAAGTTTGTATTTCGAGTTCGGCAAGTAAAGGTAAGTGGGATGCCATATTTGAAAACGAGTTATTGTATAATTGGCGAAATATATCAAAGTATATTTTGAATCTTTCCATCGACATTCTAAGTGATTGTCTGGTAGCTCTAACTCCTACGTCCTCACTGCTCACTCGTCACTGCTTCACCATCGTCGTTCTTCAATTTCAATGTTTGTTTCCTCACTGCTCGTTTCTCACTTCTGAATCAGCTTCTTGTTGTTTTACCTGCTAACTTTCCACTGATTCACACTCTTGACTTTTCAATGATCACTCTGCACTGCTTGCTCCTTACTCACTCATCATGTCTCACTTTTTACAGCATATTCCTCATAATTCTCTCTTTATTAATATGTTCACATCTTACACCACACTACTTCACAGCTCATTTCTCATAGATCCCTTCTCACTCCTCACTTTTTTCGTATAGCATTAGCACCCCATTTCTCAATCTTCGCTACTCACTCCCAACTACTTATGTCTCACTGCTTTACACTGCTTACTGCTCACTTCTTACTCCTCCCTCTGCATTGCTTATGTATTACTTCTTACTTTTCACTGCTAATTCGTCACTACTCACTTCTCACTCATCACTTTTCACTGTTTTCTGCACTGCTTACTTCTCGCTCCGCACTCTTCACTACTCAGTAATCACTGCTCACTCTTCATTTCTTCCTTCTTACATCTCACTTCTCACTCTTTGCTGCTCACTTCTAATTACTCACTTTGCACTGCTGCTTTATACTGCGTACTGCTCACATCTTACTCCCCCCACCCTCTACACGGTTCACGCGTGACTCCTCACTTTTCCCAGGTTATTTCTCACTGCTTCACATTCGACATTGCTTCTCACCCATCACTTTTCACTTCACTCCACAACTTCCCACTGCTCATTCATCATTGCCCCACAGTCTTTACTCTTCACTGGTTACTACTACTCACTTACTTCACCGTTCAATTCTCACTCCTCATCTCTCATCATTTTGAGAAAAACAAATACATGGGACAAATTTGATTGAACAGCGTCAATTTAATTAGGAATTTATTGATTTTAAGAGGTCACATCACCTGGTATTTATTTATGAACTCCTCCAGATACTCCTTCAGAAATTCCTCCAGGTATTTCTACAGGAAATTCTCCAGGGATTTCTTCAAAAAATCATCCAGGGATTACTCCATGAATTACTCCTTCGTGAATTCCTCCATGGACGTCTTGCGGGGTTCCGATAGTGATTGTTTCAGCGCATGTTTCAAGAAACACTTCAGGAATCCACGATTCCTTCAGATTTTTTTTGCAGATACGCATAGCTTTCTTTAGTAATTCCAGTATGGATTCCTCCAGAGATTCCTTCAAGAATTCCTCTTGGGATTTGGCCAGACATTTCTCCGGGATATCTCCTGGGATAGCTCCTAGAGCTCCCTCCAGTGATTGTTCCAATGCTTTTTTAGAAATTTCACGCAGGATTCCAGAAGAAATTTTGAAAGAGATCATTTTAAATATTTGTGCAGGTATTCAGAGATTTCTTCAGGTATTTCTCCATAGGTCTTTCAAGAATTCTACTAGAGTTTGCTTCAATAATTCCGTCTGAATAAGTCGAAGTATTTCACCAGGATTTTAACTCGGAATTCTTTCAGCAAATTTCACCAGAGATTATTCAAACTTTCATTCGGTAATTCCTTAACATTTTGTACAAAAAAAACCTTTGAGAGTCCATCCAAGGATTATTTGAATAATTCGTCCATAAATGACTGTATACATAATGGATTCGTTCAGATTTTTTCCAGGAATTCCTCAAGGAATTCCTCCAGGAATTCCTCCAGGAATTGCTCCAGGAATTTCTCCAGGAATTCTTCCAGGAATTTCTCCTGGAATTTGTCCAGGAATTCCTCCAGCAATCTCACCAGTAATTCCTCCCGGAATTTCTCCAGTAATTCCTCCTGAAATTTCTCCTGGAATTCTATCAGGAACTGCTCCAAGAACTCCTGCAGGAATTCCACCAAGAATACCTCCAAGAATACCTCCAGGAATTCCTCCAGAACTCCTCCAGGAATTGCTCCAGGAATTCCATCAGGAATTCGTCCGGGAATTCCTCCAGGAACTCTTCCGGGTACTCCTCCAGGAATTCTTCTGGGAATCTCTTCAGGAATTCTTCCGAAAATTCCTCCAGGAATTCTTCGGGAATCCCTCCAGGAATTCTTGCAGGAATTCCTCCCAGCAATTCCTCCAGGAATTCCTCCAGAACTCCTCCAGGAATTCCTCCAGAATTCCTCCAGGAATTCCTCCAGAATTCCTCCAGGAATTCCTCCAGGAATTACTCCAGAATTCCTCCAGGAATTACTCCAGAATTCCTCCAGGAATTCCTCCAGAATTCCTCCAGGAATTCCTCCAGAATTCCTCCAGGAATTCCTCCAGAATTCCTCCAGGAATTCCTCCAGAATTCCTCCAGGAATTCCTCCAGAATTCCTCCAGGAATTCCTCCAGAATTCCTCCAGGAATTCCTCCAGAATTCCTCCAGGAATTCCTCCAGAATTCCTCCAGGAATTCCTCCAGAATTCCTCCAGGAATTCCTCCAGAATTCCTCCAGGAATTCCTCCAGAATTCCTCCAGGAATTCCTCCAGAATTCCTCCAGGAATTCCTCCAGAATTCCTCCAGGAATTCCTCCAGAATTTCTCTAGGAATTCCTCCAGAATTCCTCTAGGAATTCCTCCAGAATTCCTCTAGGAATTCCTCCAGAATTCCTCTAGGAATTCTTCCAGAATTCCTCCAGGAATTCCTCCAGAATTCTTCCAGGAGTTCCTCCAGGAGTTCCTCCAGAATTCCTCCGGGAATTCCTCCAGGAATTTCTCCAGAATTCCTGCAGGAATTTCTCCTGAATTCCTGCATGAATTTCTCCAGAATTCCTCCAGGAATTCCTCCAGAGTTCCTCCACGAATTTCCCCAGAATTCCTCCAGGAATTTCTCCAGAATTCCTCCAGGATTTTCTCCAGAATTCCTGCAGGATTCCTCCAAAATTCCTCCAGGAATTTTTCCAGAATTCCTGCAGGAATTTCTCCAGAATTCCTGCAGGAATTTCTCCAGAATTCCTGCAGGAATTTCTCCAGAATTCCTGCAGGAATTTCTCCAGAATTCCTTCAGGAATTCCTCCAGAATTCCTTCAGAATTCCTCCAGAATTCCTCCAGAACTCCTCCAGGAATTCCTCCAGAATTTCTCCAGGAATTCCTTCAGAATTTCTCCAGAATTCCTGCAGGAATTTCTCCAGAATTCCTCCAGGAATTCCTCAAGAATTCCTCCGGGAATTCCTCAAGAATTCCTCCGGGAATTCCTCCAGAATTCCTCCAGAATTCCTCCAGAATTCCTCCAGGAATTCATCCAGAACTCCTCCAGGAATTCCTCAAGAATTCCTCCAGGAATTCCTCCAGAATTCCTCCAGGAATTCCTCCAGAATTCCTCCAGGAATTCCTCCAGAATTCCTCCAGGAATTCCTCCAGAATTCCTCCAGGAATTCCTCCAGAATTCCTCCAGGAATTTCTCCAGAATTCCTCCAGGAATTCCTCCAGAATTCCTCCTGTAATTCAACTAGGAATTCCTCCTGTAATGCCACCGGGAATTTCTCCAAGAATTCCACCAGGAATTCCTCCATGAATTCCAACAGAAATTTCACAAGGAATTCCACAGAGAATTCCCCCAAGAATTCCACCAGGAACTCCTCCAGGAATTTTACCAGGAATTCCTCCATGAATTCCACCAAGAATTCCTCCATGAATTACACCACGAATTCCTTCAAGAATTTCTACAGGAATTCCACCAGAATTCCACCAGGCATTCCACTAGGAATTCCAGTAATTTCACCAGGAATTTCTCCAGTAATTCAACCAGGAACTCCTCCTGTTATTCCACCAAGAATTCCTCCAGGAATTACACCAGGAATTCCTTCAAGAATTTCTACAGGAATTCCACCAGGAATTCTTTCAGGAATTTCCCAAGGGATTCTTTCAGGAATTCCTCCAGAATTCCTTCAGGAATTCCTCCAGAATTCCTTCAGGAATTCCTCCAGAATTCCTCCAGGAATACCTCCAGAATTTCTCCAGGAATTTCTCCAGAATTCCTGCTGGAATTTCTCAAGAATTCCTGGAGGAATTTCTCCAGAATTCCTCCAGGAATTCCTCTAGAATTCCTCCAGAATTCCTCCAGGAATTCCTCCAGAATTCCTCCAGGAATTCCTCCAGAATTCCTCCAGGAATTCCTCCAGAATTCCTCCAGGAATTCCTCCAGAATTCCTCCAGGAATTCCTTTAGGAATTCCTCCATAATTCCTCCAGGAATTGCACCAGAATTCTTCCAGGAATTCCTCCAGATTTCCTCCAGGAATTCCTCCAGGAATTACTCCAGAACTCCTCCTGGAATTACTCCAGAATTCCTTCAGAATTCCTCCAGGAGTTCCTCCAGGAATTCCTCCAGGAATTCCTCCAGAATTCCTCCAGGAATTCCTCCAGAATTCCTCCAGGAATTCCTCCAGAATTAATTCCACCAAGAATTCCTCCAGGAATTACACCACGAATTCCTTCAAGAATTTCTACAGGAATTCCACCAGAATTCCACCAGGCATTCCACTAGGAATTCCAGTAATTTCACCAGGAATTTCTCCAGTAATTCAACCAGGAACTCCTCCTGTTATTCCACCAAGAATTCCTCCAGAATTCCTCCAGAATTCCTCCCGAAATTCCTCCAGAATTCCTCCAGGAATTCCTCCAGAATTCCTCCAGGAATTCCTCCAGAATTCCTCCAGGAATTCCCCCAGGAATTCCTCCAGAATTCCTCCAGGAATTCCTCCAGAATTTCTCCAGGAATTTCTCCAGAATTCCTTCAGGAATTCCTCCAGAATTCCTCCAGAATTCCTCCAGGAATTCCTCCAGAATTCCTCCAGGAATTCCTCCAGAATTCCTCCAGGAATTCCTCCAGAATTCCTCCAGGAATTCCTCCAGAATTCCTCCAGGAATTCCTCCAGAATTCCTCCAGGAATTCCTCCAGAATTCCTCCAGGAATTCCTCCAGAATTCCTCCAGGAATTCTTCCAGAATTCTCCAGGAATTCCTCCAGAATTCCTCCAGGAATTCCTCCAGAATTCCTCCAGGAATTCCTCCAGAATTCCTCCAGGAATTCCTCCAGAATTCCTCCAGGAATCCCTCCAGAATTCCTCCAGGAATTCCTCCAGAATTCCTCCAGGAATTCCTCCAGAATTCCTCCAGGAATTCCTCCAGAATTCCTCCAGGAATTTCTCCAGAATTCCTCCAGGAATCCCTCCAGAATTTCTCCAGGAATTTCTCCAGAATTCCTCCAGGAATGCCTCAAGAATTCCTCCAGAATTCCTCCAGGATTCCCCCAGGAATTCCTCCAGAATTCCTCCAGAATTCCTCCTGTAATTCATCTAGGAATTCCTCCTGTAATGCCACCGGGAATTTCTCCAAGAATTCCACCAGGAATCCCTCCATGAATTTCAACAGGAATTTCACAAGGAATTCCACAGAGAATTCCCCCAAGAATTCCACCAGGAACTCCTCCAGTAATTTCATAAGGAATTCCACCATGAATTCCACCAAGAATTCCTCCAGGAATTACACCAGGAATTCCTTCAAGAATTTCTACAGGAATTCCACCAGGAATTCTTTCAGGAATTTCACCAGGGATTCTTTCAGGAATTCCTCCACGAATGCCATCAGAAATTCCACTAGGCATAGGTTACACAATATTTTAAGCAGATTCTGGTATCTTTCAAACAATGTTTTTATTTTGTTTTTATTAATGTGTATTTTGACTTAAATGCTAATTCTACACTATTCAAACAATGTATTCTCCAGGAATATGTTATTTTTGCTTTCATAGTTCGAGATCTTTAGTCTAACCTCGCAAGTGATCGCCAATATTTTGTTTCAAATATTTTAAAAAGCCCATCCCTATACCTGTTTCGCTTGGTGTCGAAGCAACATAATTGTGAATCATAATTACTCCTCCTGCCGTCGGCTAATTCCATAATTTTCCGTCTCATTAAATCGCCTCTAGTAGGCAGTGGTGGTGGTCGATGTGCAGCTCAGTTTCCCGAAGGAAGCATGTCACACCATCATCACAAGCAACCCGCACTAAGCGACATGCTAAATAGCACCGCACTCCAAAAACGGGGTGGTTGAGGACTAATCTGAAGAAGCCGCCGTAACCAGAAGTCGTGAGCCAATCATCCCGCCAACTCTCGGACTTGGGTGAATATTTACCCAGTCCCCGTTCCCCAACAGCACCACCACCGCCACCACCGAGAGCACTATTAGGAGTGGTTAAACTAGTTATGAATATGAAATTTAAATCAAATGAATTGGAATAATAAATTTCTGGTAAGTACTCTCTTTAGGCCGCACTAAGCAGACGTAAGCACTCCATTCTGATGATTCGTGCTGCTGCTCTTTTTTTCGGATTGGCAAAACGATTCCAATTGAATGGGTTTTCTTTCCTGATGGAGAAAGGACAGGCTGCAGGGAACATGGAATCATCATCATTCGGCCGACATCATCACGACTGTTGCGAAGATGAGCGAATGAACGAACGCGCGCCGCAGCCTGCTGCCTGAGTTGAAAGAAGCCGATCAAGACGTTTTGTCTGAGGTTTAGCATTCCCAGCAGCCTAGCGAGGGAAATAGTTAAAGCAAAGCAACCAGACCGGGAGAATCGCATGTTGCACATCCGTTGGAAGGCTGGTATGCAGCTGCATGCTATGTCTGAATCAGAAGATTTTTTTTTTTGAAGTTTGAATATGCTTTGAGCAGGGATGCGAAATATCAGCCATGCCAGTTGACTACTGATTTCCCATCACCGTCACTATCAGTGCAGGCTGATCAATATCAATACGATAGTGACCGGCAACGACTTGATACTGACCTAACCTGGCAAAATTTTTAATGACCAACATGCAACACTTGTTATTCTATACCACATGTTCAAATTTCATCATGGTAAGTGTATATTTCGATTTTGAAAAGAATTTTAAAAATGGCCCATCAGTGATATCTACCCGCCATCGCAATCAGTCCAGAAAAAGAAAAGCGACGGTGACTCAACAGAGCACACGCTGACTTGGATCACAGTCAGCCTATCAAAATTGGCCTTTCGCCTACCATTGATAGTGACAGAGAGCAACTCCGGCTTTGAGTCTCGTTCCAGCAACACCAGTTATTATTTTAGGTATTTTACCTCTTATGCAGGCTATCCATAAGTTTGGTATTCTTCAGCTATTGCTCGGGAAACGCGGTAACACAGTGTTACCAAATGCAACTCTGCAACCATAGTCAATATCGCCGCCAACCCTAGGATTCAAAAGCGCCCGTTGACATCGGGTTACTTGTTAGAAAGTTTTACTGCATTTGGCGTTCCCGCATTTGATATTTGCGTTTTGAATGCAAACAGGAATATCTTAAATAATTAAAAAAAAAACAGGAAGAATGATATTTCAGCCCATAATCAGCCAGAAACTGTTCACCATTCGGTTGCTATTCAATGATGGGCGAATCGCCCTAATTCATACACGGAGAGACGAAACTACCCAAAAGTGAGTTCTTTCCACCCAACTTCGGGGTTGCGTGCGTCAAGCCAATTTTGAGTTGATGGCATCGATGTTTTTGTTTGTACCTAATTTTAAGTTTTATCCACCCAACCGAAATTTTGACTAGGTTGTATTCACTCAAATTTGAGTACTGTGCTAGAAACTCAGCGTTGGCTTGACGCACGGAACTGCAAAAGTTGGGCTGTTTCTCTCTTCACTCTCTGACAACAACAGAAAGAGCGCATGAAAAGGGAGATGAAAAAGAACTCAAAATTGAGTTTAAAAGTACCTAATTTTGAGTTTTTCAGTATCTCCGTGTAGAGTCAACTTTCTTTCGTTGCACTAAGATCTAAGCTCTGATAGCTAAAGACTTTCACTAGGTGGGCTTTTCAGTTGTCAAATAATTCCTAACAATAGAGATACAGGGCTACCAACCTCGACAAATCGTGCTTCGCGTCAGAAAGTGACGTTTGACTTCGTGTTGTGACAACGCAGGACAGCACGACCGGCCTAACTGATGGTCGGTATTCGAGTGGTAGTTGCTCATCGACTGATCAAATGTTTTGATTTTTACCGTATGGAACATAAAAACAAGTTGAAACGGTAGCGAGAGAAAATCATAAAACCGGAATATTTAAGACGTTTAATTAAAAGTTTAAAAGCGACAAAATTTAGTGCAAGTGCAATTAGAAGTGAGTTCCACACATGGAATACGTATTTCGGAGGTAGGTGCTCAAGTTAAGCAAAACAGTAGATGTGTATTTGAAGTGTATTTGAATATTGTTTAGGAATTCTTTGGCGGAAAAGTAACGGCAGCAGAGTGCTGAAAGGAGGCATAAGGAGATTGAGAAGCTTGTAGGAATGTAAACCAAATATTGTAAGTTGAAGTGAATTTAGCTGGGATGAAACAAAATCAATAAAAACTTAATTTCAGTTTGAGCTGCTACTGAGGCAAACGGCTGCTGCAGAAATTGGTTTGATTACCCGAACACTTCGTTTTAAGGTGAATATAGTGCGAAGCCACATCTTGAATTTTCAAATGCACAAATCTGAAGAACCAAGTATCGCACAACGCTGAAAAGTTGATCGATTGGTCACTACCAGCGGGTGACCAATCGATCAACTTTTCAGCTCGGTGCGATGTTTAGTTCCTCAGATTTGTGCTTTCGAAAACTCAAGGTGTGGCTTCGTTATATACTCACCTTAACTGGGTTATAGCCCACCACGGGCGCCCAGTTAAAACCTGAGAGAGAGGAGACAGCTCACTGACAGCCACGATGTTTACATTTCTTCTTCTTACTTTTTTTTACAATTTTGTGCGTCGCACAACGGTTTACAAATATTTTATTGGTCAAAAATGATTTGCATATTGAATTCACTGCGATAGATTATGGAAAGTACACACTCAATCCTGAATTGCCTGTTCGGTACTTTTTTGACGAAAATAGAACAGCAGAACTTTTTCGGTAGCTTCGGTAATCGATTTTACTGAGGCTCAGAACACCAACTGTCAAAAACGGGTGCAAAAGGTAAACAGTCCGTTATAGCTATATTCAGCTGTTCTATTTTCGTCAAAAATTTACCGAACACGGTATTTAAAATTAAGTGTGTAAATGGACTCGATGCGCTAGTTGAGGAAAACTGATTATCATAATTTTATCTTTTTAAATTACAACAAATCGAGCGATATTTTGATAAGATCTTGTGGATTTTTAGCCCTGTACTTGAACCCGTAAAAAGTGTAAACGTTTAACACAGTGGTGAAGCTGTTCCGCTCCGACTAAAGAATGAATAAATTCCATTACCGTATTTAAAAATAAAGTTTGCTTAGGCACCCGGATAAAAACTAACCATAGGATGTTTGGTGAAAACCATTCCTGCACCATATAGTGTACCAGTTACAATAAAGTAATAGAATGGTTCGCTAAAAGCTTCGCACATTGTAGTTACTATTTACATCATAGGGGCAAGACACTGTGCAAACGAGAGCAACGCTGAGAGATTCTGAGTTACTCTTTTTATCGATGATCGACGAAATTTGTTGAAAGACATTCCCAAAACTGCAATTTTCATTCAGCACACACAACACTTAGCAGTTTGACATTGGTGTCAGATTACACTTTAGCATAAATGGGAGAAATTCTGAGGAACTGTGAGGAATTCTGAACAACACCACGAACACAGATTTGCTCTCGTCATATCTGTCTTGCCCCTAGGTTACATCCGATCTTTATGTAACGATATATTATACTGTTTTTTCTAACGTTTGAAGCATTCACTTTTCCGAAATATTATTTTCCGTGAATTTTAAATAATTTATTCAGTTTCAGATTTTTCCGTGCTTTGTTTTGTTGATGTTCGTGACTTTTTTGATGCAAAAGAAGAGAAAGAGAAAAAAGTGAACAAGTTGAAACATCAATTTAAAGTCAATAAAATGTTTAAACACAGACAAACAGACATATCACTTGGAACGAATTGCGATCATAATCATCGTCACGAAAACATAATCGCCCAATGCTAACCAAGCTGTGTTACTCAAACCACTCAGTAAGTGGCGGTAGCGGGCAAACGTCAAACAGGAACAAAAACGATGCTAGCGCCGTGACCGAACGATTTGCGAACTACAAAATAACCGTTAAAAAGGGTAACGATGAGAAATGAGTAGAGTGAGACGTCTGTTTGTCTGTGGTTTAAATAAGTGGTAAATCAGGTGTCCTAAGGAATGCAGATCCAAGAGATATGGCGGGCTAGGTATGTAGAGTGCGACGAGAGGAATACGATTGTAGGTCAACCCGGAAAAACGCAGGTCAGATTACCGTAAATCAGTGGATGAGTTCAACACTATTCTTTTTGTCTGCATTTAGGGGAGTTTTCTCCTCTTCTCTCATGTGAATTTGCCTTCGGCCATAACCGAATCAAATGCGATTGACAAAATTTATCTTTGACGTAGAGCCATCTTTAACATATGGACTGGACCTTGAACTGGACTGGACACTGAAATGACTTCTAAAATAGGTTCGCAGCGCTTTTTAACCGAACTTGACAGTTTTCTCATGAGTTGTTATTATCAATCCAGCTGAAACCCGGTATTTTCGACTAGCGGAGTTGCATTTTCTCCAAATCCATGCGTCGGACCTAACTTCGAAAGTAGTGCGCTGTATAGTGGACCTGGTTAACTATACAGAGCACCACTTCCGAAGTTAGGTCCGACGCACCGGATTTGGAGAAAAATCCAACTTCGCTAGTCGAAAACTCTGATTTTCAACTGGATTGATAATATGTGTTTCAAACTTTAGTCAACTGGAGCCTCAATATTGCAATAACGGTTAAGCACGCTGTAATGATACTTATGTACCTCGCAGGGGTAACGACACTAGTTTTGCCAATCCAAAAGCTGAAAAAAGCCCAAAAAAGTCGCTAAAGCCCGCAAAAGTTTTGCAGGTTTTACCAGGTTTTTTTTTCGGCTTTTTTGGGGGTTTTCAGCTTGGAAAAACTAGTGTCGCTCCCCCTGCTACCTCGTCACCCACTGCATTCAATTGCATTAGTGGTCTAATAACACTTAGAGCGCACGGCATAGTTCCATCATGCCGCTCAAAGTGTTGCCACAAATAATGATTAGTTTGCAAAACCAGATTATCTGGCTGGTGGGGCATGGGAGCCTAAGCTTCAATTGTTAATGCAATCAAAGACTACTCAAACTTAGACGAGGGCGATCCTATATATAAAGGGTTGTTCAAAACGCTCTGGAGAATTACCAAAGCGCATTCTTATAATGTTGAACCCTGGTTGAACTTGATAGGTTCTAGTCCGCACTATCAAAAATAGTTCTTTTTTACATTATTTTCAAAATAGTTTGCCTAGAAAGTTTAAGATACCATTAACAGGAGGAAAATGACAAGATAATATAACATTATATGGTTTATGTAATGTAAAACCGGGGGAGCGACACTAGTTTTGCCAAGCCGAAAAACCCCAAAAAAACGAAAAAATCGAAAAAACCCGCATCATTTGCAGGTTTCAGCGACTTTTTTAAGCTTTTTCAGCTTTTTTTAGTTTTTTTTTTTGGCTTGGCAAAACTAGTACCGCTCCCCCTGTATAGAACAATACAACATAACAAAAGAAAACCATTCCAAAACCATTTGATTAAATGTATAGCCAGTAGTGAAATTACAATAAAAAACAATGTATTTACGGTACATTTCATTGTTTGAAACCATACATGTACCATACAATGTACGGTATATTTAAACCCACGTATCAGTATTTCGAACAATTCATTTACAATAAAATGTATGGTTTTGCAAAAATATATACATGGAGAAAAATATTTTTTGTATTGTTACGATACTTACACACTTAAAACAGAATGCCGAGATCGGCTGTGCGGATCTCGGTTAAAGTTCATTTGCTGAAATCTCGGCTAAACGCTTGACGTTTAATGTTTGATGATAGCGGCACCCATGGGTGCTGCTATGAATAAACTTGAGTTTTTGCTGATATCTCAGTTAAATTGCGATTGCCGAGCGCTCGGCTGTGCGGATCTCGGCAAAAGAATGAAAATTAGCCGAGCTCAACTGAGTGTGTAACTACCTGTACAATATATTGTAATAATCCTATTTACAATTCACTGTATGGTGTGTACAATACATCTTATTGTTTTTGTATTTTCATTTTTACAGTGTTGTCTATTGTAAAAATATGGTTCTAAATATGTAGTACTGTTCAGTGAATCAAAATTCAACCATCGCGCAACAATAATGACAATGTCGCAACCTGTATTTGTTGCGACAAACAAACCCATGCGACATAAGTTTGTCCCAACTTGAAAATAATGGGATTAAGGCTCAAATGAGAATCCCACATTATCCAAAACTGAAAAACCACTTTTCTCCAGATTGACAAAAAAGCGAACAAAACCCTCGTGTCCGATTGTCATAATTGACTAAATAAACAATCGGACGTTCTTATTTTCTTCGCTTTATGAATCGTTTTGAGAAAAAGTGCTTTTTTAGTTCTGGAATATTTGCCTTTTTCAATTGAGCCTTAACATCGTACACCACGAGTTTAGAGATTTTTAAGCCTTGCATTGCGATTTTCGAACGGTAACTTCGAGTCGGTAAACACTGCAACTCTGGTGAAGCTCCATCATCAAACAGTTTCGACTTTGGGTTAGCAATGATTGATTATTCACGAGTTGAAAAGTACGCAACAAATTCAGCTTCCGTTTTGTCTGCAACAAAAAAAAATCGAGATCATGTCATTATCTGTTACCAGTAGGGATAAAGGGGATGGTAACATAAGGCTGAATTTCAAAAGGCTGAATGCACATAAGGCTGAATACAAAAGGCTGAAACTATGGATATGTAACAAAAGGCTGAAATTACAAAAGGCTGAAATAACAAAAGGCTGAAAACATGGCAAATTCCAAAACTTGAAATATGCATAATAATGAACTCTATAGAATCTGAGCTGAGGGTTTAATGATTTATAAGATGGTATTACACAAGGTATTATATTTTCCGGAATGCTATTCCCCGGAGTGGCATTTGCCGAAATGTCGTTCCCGTTGGTGCTGTGTCATTATACCGAAGGATATCAGGCCTCAAATGCCACTAAGGCGAATGGGTTATAATGATTTTAATGCAAAGGAGGTTTACTAGGCAGAATAGTAGAATGGTTAAATTATGATCTATGCATTTACCTCGAAAGAACAGCCTTTCTAATGGCACAAATGTCCCAAATGGAGGATAACGTGCCTCTGGAGCCGGCCTTCTGATACCTGAAGTATTGTGGCCGCAAATAGTACAGTATAACGACCAAGCGGAAAGATTTGATGATAATATCTGCATATTAATAACTCACCCGTGAGTGATGTTTCCTTCTTTTAAAAATAGGCTGTTCTTTTGAGGTATTTGCATATATTCAGTGTTGGCATTCTTACCAATGTGTAAAATGCAGCGAGCTTCTGCGTGCGCATATTCCTTAAAAACGATTCATCGGAGATTTCCCCTTCTTTTGAACATAGGCTGTTCTTACTGTGTTTGAATGTTATAGCTGCATCTTTTTTATCAAAGGTTTTCCTTCTTTTAAAATGTTGGAAGAACCATAATTTAAGTTCAGGTGTTGAAGCTGCTTACTTTTTACCAGATGTTTCTCCTTCTTATAAAATAGGCTATTCTTTCAAGCAGTATTGTATTCGAACAGAACGTGAGCCAAAAATGAACTGTACACTTTAAATTTTTTGGTCGACAAAGCATTGAACTTGCCTGTCAGAGCTTTTGCTGCTTAAGAGCGCCCGCTCGGTTCCCATTCGACTCTGAGTTCACATGCGCTTATCTTTATCATTAAATCCTATGTGTCTTCTTTCCTAGGACTAGAACCTTGTGCCGCATCTACATGTTTGGACGTTATTATGTTATGTCACAGGGAAATGCATCATAGATCCTTTGGTACGACATTGTGGTCTCGGATATTGAAATACAGCTCCAGGAATTTAGATTTTTCGAAACACACGATGCGATGGTATGAACTTGAATGCAAATTGAACGCGTTCACACTGCAGTGCTGCAATTCGGTTCTGAATTCTTATGCGCACAACATTGGGGGAAATAGTTTCTGTCGATATGTGATGCTAATAAACCTGTTTAGTCACCCGGAGACTCTATTGGTTTAGGCAATTTTATGATTTTCGATAATTCATGCCAATAACTCCGTTACTGTATACATTCCTTTCCTTCCTCGATGACCGTAAGGACGTGGCCGGCGCCGTTATTGACCTAATAAAGTTTGGAATTCTCGAAGATGCACATTGAGGACGGTAAGCTACTCCCAAGCTCCGTCTGTTGGTTCCTTGTGCAACTTCGATTGTTCTGGTCAATCACGGAGTAGCAACTACGAATAGTACGGTCATCTATGCTCATGCTCATGCTCATGTATTAAATCATATGATTGGAAATCCGGATTTTCCAAAACCCATGTTGACCGGACTGGTACGCTCAGATATGGTTCCAATAGCAGAAGAATTTCTGAATCTAATGAGCTCAAAATGTTTAAAATCTGTGGAAACAGGTAGGGAGGTATGGCCATTTCAGTTTCGCGGATTTCGCTAGTGTTCAATTTAGAGCTCGCACGCGTTATAAATTTAGAACTGAACAAAGTTCAAACATTTTTGAGCAACAGTTAGGTACAATAGTTTTTGCCTCAACTACCGCTTATTACCCGAATTACCCGAACAATTGTTAACATCTGAGACTCATTCAACCTAGTTTCCGAGTTGACACACATAATACTTCAAACGAGTGGAAATAAACTGTTGGCGAAATCCTTTGTCAATTTGAGCTAAAATAGTTTAGTATTAGCGGGGTATTGGCCGATATGATACTGAAGAAAGTAAAATAACATAGACATTATGATACCGAAATCCATAACATTATGTTCTTTTCATCAGTTAGAGTTAGCTCACGTAACCAGATGTCCATTCGATGAATAGTCAAATCGATTGAATGTCATATACTTCCTCTTCCGTAAAATGGGTTTTGACCAAATGACCGTTTGACCAAATGTACTTTCGAGCAAAGATTCTTTTGTTTCTATGATCATTTTCAAGTCGAGTCAAATGTTTATCAAAGACCAATAGATTAGCCATAAATGTCCAAAATGTCATTTCATTCGATTCTCTACAACTTTCAAAACTTTTCAACATGTTGATATCTTTCAGCCTTTTGATATATTTCAGCCTTTTGATGCTTTCAGCCTTTTGATCATTCAGCCTTATGTGTTTAAGCCTTTTGATCATTCAGCCTTATGTGATTCAGCCTTTTGTACGTAACCCGGATAAAGAGTAATCGTCGCACCTTCTTTGTTGCTTGTTTTGTGCCTCTTTTGTCTGACAATTCTCTTCACTGGTACTGTTACAATCAGTGTGTAAAAAAATCGAAGGTTGAAAGTTAAGATTGACATTCCTATTTTTTCATTCGTGTTTGGTCACATTCATTGTCAGCTGAAAGCCTCTCTTTTTTCATTCAATTCTCGGTCACGAATATTTTCTCGCACGTCGTAAAATGTCCAATTTCTGTTAACAGACGCACAATCCAACATAATGGACAAATAGAGCAGTTAATTAGTATTCTAATTAACTACTATACACAAATTTTGAGGTGATTGGAAGAATAATCGGGAGTTACGGTCTAGTTATATTTCTCAGTGAATATTGTCAGTGACAGAAAAATGAATGAAGAAGTGAGAAAATTCATTCACCAAAATGAATTTTATTTTCATCACTCAGTTGAGAATTTTCAAAATTCACGTTGAATTTCACTCATTGAAAATGAAAATTTTGAACTCTGGTTACAATACAACGTTCGGTTTTTCTACTGTATTTTTTATTCGGGCATCCATTCCCAAACGGCAGGATTTAAATTTAATGCCCTTACTGGGACACACTACAAATTGATTAAGGGAGAGTGCGAATGGAATGGAATAAATATGAATACTGCCTACCACCCTTAATCCACCATCCAACCAACTGCGTTTCTGCAACGAATCCCGGGTGCGAGATGGAAGCCAAAGTCCGCCGCGCCGTTGCAATTCATCCCGAAGTCGTTTTGCATCTTTCTGGGATAAGACAACTCCTCGGTATGAGCCAGCAACGTAGCAACTACCGTTAGGAGGAGCCTCTTCTCTGCCGGTGAAGACTTGACAAGATCGGTGCGCTGCGCCAGCCTGCTAAGCTTACTTTGTGGAAGTCCCCCCATCATCATGTGCAATATTCACATAATTAAGCGCTTCGGGTGCAATTTAGGACTGATTGCGCACAGGATCCCCGATCCGGACGACGACACGGCCGATGGCACCCAATATGTTCCGCCACACCGCAACCGCTTCGGGGATCCGTACGCGTCTCGCGCAGATCAGCAGTTAGGGCTCGAGCTCCACCGGTGATTGTCAGTTAAATGAAACCATTCTGATCTGTCGTCGGAGATAAATCCATCCCGAAAAGTGATGCCCCCGGACCGACAAGGGCTCAAACGCTGCTGCTGCTGCGGAGAGTTACAACGTGCCTAATGAAGGTTAAATTCCGCGATTCCTGATTCTAGTCATCGCCATCGCTCGGTTTGCTGGGCATTACAATATGAAACCCGCAGACTGATGAATGGCAAATTTTTCCGGTTAATTAGATTTAAACGGGCCGATTCGCGCTGCGCTCGCTGGGGTGGTGGATGGAAAAGGTCGAGCGGATAATGACCCGCAAGTGCGGCTAGATAGCAAGAATCTGCAAGACGTGAGGCGCCCCCTACAGTGCCTTATATGGCAGGTTATTAAACTGATTTGGTCGGCGGGACGAGTGATAGTCACGAACGAAGAACGGGAATAGGTTAACAGGAAAATTGCACGCGAATTTTGACGTATTTCAGTCGAAATGAAGCTGCTGGGTTGATTCTAAGTAGGCATTGATTTGTAACTGGAGAACGGATAAGTCATGGCTTGCTTTGAGGTGGGAAAGTTTTCCGTTGGACACATTCCGTACAAGTAGGACTTGTTCGGCTAAATGAAGCATTTCCATCATCCTAATGGCACTTGTTTGGAGCCGGAGGATGCACTATGGAAGTGGACAGCTGTGCTCGTCGTCCGTTCGATCTTCTTCACAGGTCAAGTCCTAGAGGCCTATCCGGGTTGTCGTTGTCAGTGCACTTATTGGTTTACAAGCGTGTCGATTTTTGAACAACTTTACAACATGACCGCTGATGACGCAAGAACAGTTCCAGTTGATTTGGAAAAGTCATGTTAACCCAGGTTCTGCGCTCAGTTTCACAACACTCCGGTGATTTAGAAACATGGACCACCTTGCGGTCCAACCAGTAATAAATATGTTCAAAATTATTGATCTCCTCGTGAAGGGAAAGTCATTTGCAGCGCCTGCTGCGTTTACAGTCTAGCATCTAGCTTACTTCGATTACCATAAAGTACTCGAACAGCGTCCAGGAAATGAGAGGTGCACCATTAGCTCAAAGGTTGCTATTCCCCAATCCAAAAACAACGCCTACTTTCCAGTTGCCCATGTTCTCATTATAAGGCACTTTCGGAGATGACCTACTGCGCCGCGCCTCAAAACACATAATCACATAAAACGGAACCCCCTCTGGATTGGCGACCGCCGCTGCGCCACCGCCGGCCATCATCCTCACGGGGCGCGTTTGTTGAAGTGCGAAATATCAAATTATAAATCACAATTCTGCTCCCTGTCTCTGGCCCGCCTCCTGCATCTATTGTGCGAAGCGGAATCCTAGGATTCCGTTACGACGGCGGCTGCGATCAGGATCTCCCAACCGACACGGGGGAATCGTAAATAAAGTTGTGTATCCCCATATGGGGTCTGTGACCGCGCAGCAGCAGCTGGGAGCGTCGATCGCGACCGAACTGCTGGCTGGTGCTGCTCCTAGCTATCATTATTGGATGAGTCGAAAGCACGAGCGATGAAATATTATAATGAAATATTGAAATATTATGCAAATGCTACAGATGTGGTTGGCAGCCAACGTGCGCGTTGTTGGTTTTCGATTGCAGTTCGGCAGTGGTCAATGAAACAGGTCGTGTGAATCCCGGTGAAATTTTTCGCGCGTTCCAGTTTAGCTCTGACGTGTTGATACAATTTTATCAGATAACATTTGATTAAAGTAAATTTCAGGTTATCCCAAGTAATATTTTGATGACCAATTAGTCTTGTGGAGGTTTTGAGAACCGTCATAAAACCGAATACCTTTTATTTTGTTTTGCCTTTCTCGTACACTAAGTGTACTGGAAAGGCTATATGTTCACTCCAAAAACGACTTTTTGATAGAAAGCTCGGAGGGTCGAATCACATATACCAATCAACTCAGTTTGACGAATTGAGCAAATGTCTGTATGTGTGTATGTATGTGTATGTGTGTATGTGTGTGTGTATGTGTGTATGTATGTCTGTGTACAAAAAAGGTCACATCACTTTTTTGAACTAAACCTCAACCGATTTTAATGACCGATGGTTCATTCGACGCGGAATGTGGTCCCATTGTTTCCTATTGAAAATGGTTCGGATCGGTCCAGCCGTTCCGGAGTTATGGCCATTTAGGTGTTCCGGACCGGTATCCCAGGAAGGGGCCAGATATGAAAACGCTACAAACCCATCCATGGGACACATCAAACTGCGGTATTTTCGATAACTTGATGAACGGTAAGCAGAAAAATGGTCTCAGACCATATCTGAACCGGTAGTGTCCCGGAGCCGGTTCCGGGTGTCCCACCGGAAGTGGCCGCACATAAAAGTGCACTAAACCCATGCATGCGGCATATCAAACCGCAGCTTTTTCGATACCCTGATGAACAGTAAGAAGGAATACATTCTCAGACCATATCGGAACCGGTAGTATTCCGGAACTGGTTCCAGATGTCCCGCTGGAGGTGGCCAAGTATAAAAGTTAACCAAACCCATGCATGCGACATATCAAATAGTGGCTTTTTTGACATCCTGATGAAAGGTAAGCAGGAAAATATTCTCAGACCATATTTGAACCGGTTGTGTTCCGGAACCGGTTCCAGGTGTCCCGCCGGAAGTGGCCAAGTATAAAATTGAACTAAAACCATGCAACCGCGGCTTTTTCGATAACCTGATGAACAGTATGCATGAAAGCATTCTCAGATTATATCGGAACCAGTAGTGTTCCGAAACCGGTTCCAGATGTCCCGCCAGAGGTGGCCAAGTTTCAAAGTTAACCAAACCCATACATGCGACATATCAAATAGTGGCTTTTTTGATATCCTGATAAACAGTCAGCAGGAAAATATTCTCAGACCATATGTATCTGAAGCGGTAGTGATCCGGAACCGGTTCCGGGTGTCCCGCCGTAAATGACCAAACAAAAAAGTGAACCAAACCCATGCGACAAATCAAATCGCGGATTATTAGGTATCTTGATTTGGCAAAAAAAAAGTTTCCGGCCATATTTGGAACAACCGGTAGTATTCCTCACCGATTAAGGGTGCCCCATCGGAAGTGGTCAAATGTAAAGGAGAACCAACCCCATAAATAGCTGTTTTGGTAACCTGATGAACGGTTAACAAGAGAAACAATCATAGACCACACTTTGGAAAACCAATAGTGTGCCGAAACCGGTTCCAGGTTCTCCGCCGGAAGTGGTCAAATGTTGAACGGAACCAAACGCATGCACACCGCGCATTGAACATCGGCTTTTTAGATGACGCGCAGAACGGTCAGCAAGAAAAGTCTCAGGCCACCGGTAGTGTACCGGAAGCACTTTCGAGTGTCTCGCCGGAACTGGCGAAATGCACAAATAAGTGTTTGACAGTACATCAAATAGCAACTTTTTTGAATACACGATGATCAATTCGTAAGAACATAGCCTCAGACCATATTTTAGACAACCGATAGTGTCCCGAAACCAGTTTTGGGTGTCCCACTGGAAGTGGTTAAATATAAAAGTGATCTATACCCACCCATGCATGAGATAAATCAAATCGTGTTTTTTTGGGTAACCTAATGAACGTTAGCAATGAAATAGTCTCAGACTATATTTGGGAGACCCGGTGTGTTCCGGAACCTGTTCCGGTACCGCATCGAAAGTAACCAAATGTACTAACAACGGCTTTTTGAATGACCCGAGGAACGGTTAACTACAAAATAGGCTCACACCACATTACAGACTACCGGTAGGGTTGCACAACCAGCGTTTGGTGCTTCGCCGGAGCTATGAAAGTAAATAAAACCAATACAAGCGATAAATACGTGTAAGAGAACAAAATCTTACAAATTAAACCCACATACAAACAGACGTCGCACTATACTCACTACCTATCGCTCTTGTTTTCAACGTTCAATAAGATACAGCCCAAATGTTCAGAAAAAAATTGTGATCTGTGATTGTGTAAAGAGTTATAGCTTAGCTTATTAGTATCGTCTTGATATTGATCAGCCTCCAGTGTTAGTGAAGGTGCTCAACAAAGTGCTCAAGCAGTCAACTGAGAAGTCTGATATTTTTCAGCCCTGCTTATACGTTGAACATAATGTCGAACTATGTGCAATCAATAAGTTTTAAGTTAATTCAAAGATGTCTGATAAAATGCTTGCTTTTCTATAAAAATATTCGGATTAAGAAACACTTGGACTTACGTTGCCGGAAATATTGTGAGAGCATGTTCGACGAGAAAGGCACTATCACCACTAGGTGGATTAATTTGGTTTTTTTTTAAGGTTTTGAGAACTTCTTCTAGTCTATTTGACTGAAAAATGTTACTTGGGATAATCCCTACGTATTTTTTTCTAAATTTCTACATGAAATCTACCTCAATTCCTCCAGTGGGTTTGCAAAGATTTATTACTAGGGATTCTCACATGTGATTCATTCAAAGTCCTTACAAGGATTACGTGTGAAAACTGAACGAAAAACTTGTGCAGAATTACTACAAGGGATTAGTTTATAATTATAACAAGATGACCTTTCAGATTCTGACGTGGGATCATCTCTGGATGGACACTAGAACTAGACATTACTCCCGAAATTTCTCCTGATATTCTCCAGAGGTTCCCCCAGTGATTGTTCCAGTGCTTTTTTCGACGATTTCTCAGGAACTTCTCCAAGGATTCCAATAGAAATTTCACCAAAGATCCGTTTGGGTATTTCTACAGGTATTCCTTCAGAGATTTCTTGAGGGCTTTCTTCATATATTCCCTCAAGAATTCCGCTAGAAATTACTCCAATAATTTCATCTCGAAGTATTCGAAGAGTAGAAATTTCTTTCAAGAATTCTTTGAGAAAATTTTACCGGAGATAATATAAAAATTAACCCAGGAATTCCTTAAACATTTTGTACAAAACATCCTTTAAGAGTCCAACCAAGAATTCCTTCAATAATTCGTTCAGAGTTCATTACAGAAATGGATACATTAAAGCTTTTTAAGGAAATTCTTTCAGAAACTTCTCCAGGAATTGACCCGGGACATTCACCGCAAATTGTTTAGGAATTTCCTTTGGAATTCCTCTTGGGATTCCTTCCGGGATTCCCCCTGGAGCTTCTTCAGGAATTTCTCCAGGGATTCCTTCAGGAACTGCTACAGGGATTCCTTCAGAAGTAATTTCAAGATTTGTTCATAGGATTCCTTCAGGATTTCTTCAAGAGTTCTTTCTGCGATTCCCTCATAACTTCCTCCAGGAATTTCTTCAGAAACTCTTCTGGGAATCCCTCAGTAATTCATCCTGGGATTCTTCTAGGAATTCCTAAGGGAATTTCCTAATGGATTCCTCCTGAAATTCCTCCAGGAGTTCTACCAGAGATTCCTCCACGAGTTCTTCCAGGGATTTCTCCAAGAATTCCTCCAGGGATTACTCCGGGAATTTATGCAGGGTTTCCTTCAGAAAGCCCTCTAGAGAATTCCTTCAGAATTTCACCAGATATTCCTCCAGGAATTCTTCTAGAGATTCATTCTGGAATTCCACCAAACATTCCTTTTGGGTATAATCAAAGTATTGCTCAAGGGACTCTTCCAGGAGTTCCTTCATGATATTTTCATAGGGATACTTCCAGATGTTTCTCTAGGCATTTCTCCAAGATTTCAATCACGAATTTCTTAATGAATTCCTCCAGGAATTCCTTCAAGAATTCCTTTTTCCACGAATTCCTTCATAAATTCCTCCAGAAGATTTAGCAGAAAACCCTCCAGACATTTCAGGGATGAAATATTAATTATTCCAGGAATTTCTCCAGGAATTCCTTCACAAATTTCTCTAGGGAATTTTCCAGGTATTTATCCAGAAATTTCTTCTTCAGAAATGGAGGTTATGCCTGGGATTCCTCGAGGGAATCCTCTAAGGATTCATCTAGGAATTCATATAGGATTGCCTCCAGAAACTCCTCCTGGCATTACTTTAGAAATTCCTCCAGGAATCCCTTCAAGATTATATCTAGGAATTCCTCAAGGGCTTTCTCCAAGTGATCTTCCAGAGAGTTCTCCAAGGATTCCTTCAGGAATTCTTCCAGCAATCCATCCAAAAATTTCTTCAGGAATTCCTCCACGAATTTCTTCAAGGATTCATCCAGGAATTCTTTCAGATATTCCTCCAAGGATGTCTTAAGGAGTTCCTCTTGGAATTCCTCCATGAATTTCTCAAAGGATTTCTTCAGAAATTTCTCCAGAGATTCTTCCAGGACTTCTTACAGTAACTTCTTCAGTGATTCATCCAGAAACTTCGACAGGGATTCATCCAAGAATTTATCCAGGAATTCCTTCAGAAATTTCTCTTCTTCCAAGAATTCCCCTATAGGGAATTCCTCCAGGGATTTCTCTAAGATTTTCACCAGAAATTTCTACAGAAATTCCTCTAATAATTCCTCCAGTAATTATTCAAAGGATTTCTTCAGAAATATCTCAAGGGAATTCTTCAGAATTTTCATAAGGGATCTAGGAAATCCTGCAGAGATTCCTCCGGGAATTTGTCTTGAAGATTTGCCTGGTATTCCTTTAAAGATTCCTCCAGGAATTGCCCCAGTAGTCATCCAGGAATTTTTCCAAGAATTCCTCCAGAAATTCCTCGAAGAATTTCTCCAAGGTTTCCTCCAGGAGTTCTTTCAGAAAGCCCTCTAGGAATTTCTCCAGGAATTTCTCAAGGGATTTCTTCAGAAATTTCATAAGGGATTCCTCTTTGAATTCCTCCCGGAATTCCTTAGGGTTTTCCTCCAGGAAATCCTGCAGGGATTCCGCCAGGAATTTGTCCAGACGATTCTCCAGGCATTCCTTCAGAAATTCCTCCAGGAATTACTCCAGGAATTCCTCCAGGCTATCATCCAGGGATTTTTCCAAGAATTCATCCAGAAATTCATTCAGGAGCTCCTCCAGAAAGCCCTCTAAGAATTTCTCCAGGAATTTCTCAAGAAATTCCTCCCTGAATTCCTCCCGACATTTCTCAGGCTTTTCCCCCAGAAAACCCTGCAGGGAATCTGCCAGGAATTTGTCCGGATGATACTCCAGGCATTCCTTCAGAGATTCCTCCAAGAATTGCCTCAGGGATTCCTCAAGGAATTACACCAGGAATTCCTCCAGAAATTCTTCCAGGAACTCATCCAGGAATCTCTACAGGGGTTTCTCCAGCAATTGCTCCTGGAATTTTTCCAGGGATTGCTTCAAAAATTCCTCTAGAAATTCCTTGAGTTATTCCTCTCAGGAACTCTAAAAAAATTGATTCAGGGGTTCCTTCAAAAATTTTAGAAATCATTCAATCACCAGAAATTTCTCTAAGAATTTCTCTGGAAAAGTTTCCTCAGATATTCCTCCATTAATTCCTTCTGTAATTCGTGCAAGAATTATTTCAGGAAACCATCTCTAGAGGATCCTAAAGAAATGTTTTCAGCGTTTTTTTTAGAAAATAAAAAAGTACGGAATTTCTCCAGATTTTTTACTAGAATTTCTTTTGAAAATATTACACAGACTTCTTTAGAAATGCTTTCAGGGATTCCCTTAGAAATTAGTCTGGAGACTCCTCCGAAATTCCTCCATTAACTTGACCAAGGATTCCTTTAAGAAATCCTTCCAAAATTGCTCCATGGATTCCTTCAGAAACTATTGCAGGAATTTGGCCTTAAATCTAACAAGGTTTCATTTAGAAACTCCTCCACCGGTTTCTTCAGAAATTTTTCCAGGGATTCTTTAAGAAGTTTCTTCGCGGCTTTCTGAGGATATTCTCTGAAGAATTTCTCCAGAAATCTCCTAAATAATTGTTGTGGGTAGATTTCCATGGGTTTTTTTTGAAACCCCGCCAGGGTTCAACTTAGAAATTCTTCCAGGGATTCTATTAGAAAATCCAAAGGATGTTCTACAGGGACGCCTTTAGAAATTCCTTCAAAAATTCTTTCATACACACTTCCAGAGATTTCTTCAGAAATTCTTTCAGGTAGGAATTCCTCCAGAGATTCCTGCAGCATTTCTTCCGGTTCTTCTTCCGAAAATTTCCCCGGCAAATCCTCAAAGGATAACTCTAAGAATTTCTCCACGTATTTTTCATAAAATTTATTGAGAAATATTTCGTAAGAGTTTCTAGGATCTCCAGGTTTTTTTTATAGAAATTCCTTCAGAAACATTTCCAAAAATTTTATAAGAAGACTAGCTGGCCCGGCAAACTTTGTCTTGCCAAGCTGTGATGGATTAAAACTGTTGGGTTCATTGCAGCACGGCACTCTAGATCGGTTTTATTGTGATTGTATTTGTTTTCTTCCCAGTTCATAAAAAATCAGGCTTTTATCAATTTTCTTACTTTTTTAGATGATTTTCACAACTTTTACTACTTATAAACACAGCCGCCATGAATACTAATCGATCCATGCATGGGTCATTCTGATCCGTTTATCCATTCGTGAGTTTTATAAAGGGTGAGTCGTTGATTATTGCGCAACCCTAACTTCAACTGATTCGAAAATTGTCTACAGTTAACGAAATGAAACCAAATTTTTACAGTAGTTTAGTCAGAGGTTCTCAAACTTCTTCAGCTTGCGACCCACTTTCGTTTTTTAAAGCATTTGACGACCCACCAGAACGTATTTGCATGAAATAGGTCATTTTTGCAAATTTGGACTAATGTTAAAAAGTGATAAATGCACTTCCATAGGCTGTAACTTACGTTACGTAAGTAGTAAAAAAAATTCTTTAAATATTGTATTGTTCTTGTTTTTTTTTTTTAAAGTCGTTAAGGTAACTCACGTGTCCAGCTACGGTAAACTTTTAGTCTGAAGGAAAGAATTTGAAATAAGTTTCAAAGTTTCTAATCAAGTCTGACTCCAAGCAGCACTACAGAATAGGTTTAAGGTTTTACCTTCCATATTCTAGAAATAAACGAAAAAAAAAAAAACATTTTATACAAATTCTTTGAAGATATAGTAGCAATTTTGTACTTCTGCAGAACTTTAAAGTTTACTTTAAAATGAGAGATCAAGTTGAAAATGCTATAAATATTCACAGCGAGTGGGTGAACATCAAGTTTTCAACATTCAGTTTCCAGAATTATATTATTGCTGGGTGGTCGGATGAAACCTCTTGAAATTTTTAGTCATATTCTTCATACACACTTATTTTATTTATATTTTTTATTGAAATCACTTTTCAGTTATTCTGATTATCGACATTCAGCAAAATTTTACCAAAGTTATGCTTTACTTAAGTTCGGTAAAGGTAAGGTTTCTTGTCGAAGTTTGGTATTTTTTAACTGATTTTTGATATTTTTTTTTGTTTGATATTTCAATTGCTGAACTTGGTGTACAAAAATCTAACTGACAATGCAAACTGCAAGCAGTAACAAGAATCCTTTTGATTGAAAACTCGTAGTTTCAGTATTGATTTCAGAACATGGACAGTACAGCCAACATTCAATGTGCTCCAGCCTAAGGCTTATAATTCAAAATTTTGAATAGCGTTAAGGAAAACCGCACTTCTTAAAATAACTGTCGGTTCTATAAGGGAGTATTTCTATATTACACAATGGCTAGATGACATAAGATAATTAAGACATATATGACAATATCGCTCATGCCTTCGCGACCCACCAAAAATCAGCCCGCGACCCACCAGTATGTCGCGACCCATAGTTTGAGAAACGCTGGTTCAGTATATGTCTATTTAGCATGTTATTGTACAACATCCTTTTTAGAACTCTTAACTAAATTTATTCTATATCGACCGGAATCTCACTGATAACTGCTCAATTCATTTTATATAAACAATAGACTATAAGGAGAAACTGTGCAAAATTTGGTTGGTTTTGGTGAAGTAGGACAAAAGTTGCGTTAGTTTGAAAATGGCACAATAATTATCGACTCACTCTTTATAGATAGATTTTTATAGGAACTTTCCATAATGTTCTTTCAATAAACGAAAAAAATAAACTTTTTCGAAGACATTGTGTGTGTTTAATTGACAAATTGAGAGATAAATTTGTGAAAAAATACCACTTGTTTCGGCGGAATTCGAACCAACGACTCCATATTGCTAATCCGGCACTTTAACAAACTAAGCCATAGAACAAGTTACGATTCTGTGAAATAGAAAGTCAAACTGGATTCGAAGCACCATCCTAACTGGACCCGTCTTACACAACTTTATCTCTCTTTTGGCTTAGATGTCAATCTTCCATTATCTCGCGATTGCACCTTCGAAATGATTAGCGCGAGCGATTTGTTTATGCGATGAGATTTGATGCCCTACGGCCACATATTTTCTACACACCTAGAAAATATCATGTAATTTTAAGAGTCCTGAACCTGACATATACGAGCATCTTCAAAAACACAAATTTAGAGGTTATAACATGTAAATTCACGTCTTTCAAGACACCCCAAAATGAAACTTATTTTTTCTTAGCGTCTAGCAATCGCTAGAACCGATTTGACAGATAAAACATAGAAAAGTAAAATATTGTCATGCATGGGATTCGAACTTCGGATCTGCTGATCGTGAGCCACATCTCTTACCTCTCGGCTATTTCACCGAGTTGGAAGGTGGCTGATGAACGTAATACTGATTCTACGTTTCTGGTGAAACGGATGTGTTAACCAACCAACACTTACATGATGCGCGTAAAATTGAGTCCAGTTTGTGATTCAGTCTTGAAATCATTTACGGTTTTTGGTGATTCCGTTTTGTGGAAATTTCAGAATTTCTAAGTGTGTAGGAATACCACCACGGGTTTCCCGAGGAGTTTCACCAGGTTTTTCTCCAGGGAGGTCTTCTAAATTTGCTTCCGGTATTTGTTCAGATATTCCTCATCCAAGATTCATCCAAGAGTTCTTCCAAAGATTTCTACAGGAATACTACTGGATATTTCTGTTAGAAATTGCTCCATGGAATCTATAAAAAATCTTGCTTGGAATCTTTCGAATCATGGATTTTTTTTCTGTCTCCAGAGGCTTGTTCAAATTTTTTAGGATTTTTCTTCTCAAGTTTTTCTATGTAATCTTTCAGAAATTCCTATAAAAACCTCTTCAACTTTCCTGCAGAGATTCCTTCCGAAATTCTTTCATGGATTCGTACAAGAAATTCTGAGGAAATTCTTCCAGGGATTCCTGCAGAGATTCCTACAAGGTTTTTTTTTTAAGAAATTGCTCCTGCGATTACGTCAAAAATATCTCGTGGGATTCCTATTTCAGATATTCCTCCACGTTTTTTTTTTCAGAAGTTCTTTCAGAAATTGCACTAAAAATATTGTAAGAAGAATTGAAAGAATTCCTGAAGAAATTATAAGAAAACAAAACCCTGGAGGATGGTCTGAAAAAATCTCTTTAACTCTCCAAATACCATGATAAAAAAAAACATTACGCGGAATACCGTGAGGGCCTGTCCATCAACTACGTAGACTC
>NW_026917566.1:0-25000 GCF_035046485.1 Aedes albopictus
TGGGAGTTTGTAAGTTAACCCCATCCTCGCGGCCAGCTGGGCCTTCGTCGGTCCGGTCTGCTGCTTCCCCAGCCCGTTTTGGCTGACACTGCCCACCTTCTTGCACGTCTTCCTTGGAACGCTTTTTCTCGCCCTGGCTTCCATGGAAGAATCCGAACTTTGGGTTGACAGATCGGAATCGTCGGAGTTTTCGTCGTCCTCGTCTTCCCCGTTGGTGCTTTCGTAGTCTCGCGTTAGCTTCTTCACGTTCGCCTTTCCCCGCTTCAACACGTTTTTGTTGATTTTGCCGGAAGGACCCGCTCGCGAAACGTCCTTGACTACTTTCGGCGCCGGCTTCGACTTTTGACCCGAAAGTTCCGTCCGGTAACTCCTCATCCATCGCCGCCATTTGCATCTCGAACGACGACTCCCGGTTCACCTTCAGCCGCTGAATCTGCTCCTTCTTCTTTTGGAGCATCTCCACTTGCCATTGCCTTTGTTCTTCTTCCTCTTCAGCGCGCATCTGCAGCTCCAACTCCGTCTTTCGCTGCTCGAACGCACGCTGCATCTCCCTTTCCTTCTACCGCAGCTGTATCTCCACCTCCAGCTCTTCATACCGCCGCTTCTGCTTCTCTTCTAGTGCTCGGCCCTTTGCTTTCAAGCTAGACGCAGCTAGACAAGAGCTGACGCTGGATTTGTCCGACTCGTTGCCGTGTTTCCGGGTGCGAGCCTGCTTCTTGGTGTCCTTCTGCTTCTGCCGGTACTCCTGGGCCTTCTCCTGGCAGGCCTTGCTTTGGCAGTACCACTTCTTCGGCAGATTGTCCTCATCGATGTCCACGCAACATGTATGGAACCATTTAGAACATCCATCACAGCCGACCATCACCTCGTCGCTCGTAGACAGTCCACAAATTGTACACTGAGTTGCCGTCAGATCCATGACGGTTGGCTCAACATCGGAAGTCATCTTTTGGCAGGTCTGAACTTCTCACTTGACACTATCACTTCGCGGAAGTTACTTCGCGGGTGTCACTTAATTTTTAAGAATGTTCCCGAGAGGGAAACCGGTTTTTAAAGCAGCCGTTTTATTTACAGCGATGCTTAAACTGTAATTTTATTAAAGCAATTATTAAATATTTTTCCTTACATTAACTTAACTTAAATTTACTTACAATTAAGTGGTTTCCTTGTCACGACTTCTTGTGGAAATTCTCCAACCTGGTTGGACTATGTTTGGGACCGTTACCCTAATAGATTTATGTTGCGTGGATGCTATTTTTGGGGGTTCACAAATATTTTGAGTTATGAATTGAATTTCATACAACTTTTCTTCTCGCATCTACTTACGCCCACTGGCACGGCAGGTTTTCTGGCAATATTCCTTGTTTCAGGACACACCAAGTACCGGTATTTGCACAGCTAGTGGAGAAAAGCCAGGTAAGTATTCGCTTACGTTTTACATGTTTTCTCTATAGGTTTCAACTTACGGATTTTCAACATCAATTCACACCGCACTCCTACAAGTTACTGAATTGTCAGCAACGATTAATTTGGCATAATTACCGAAATAACTTAAGTGTTAGAAAATTGCTTTTTACAACGTATTTTTACGATGGCGAAATTGTTGTTACTTTTATTTTCTAACTCAGTCATCGACTGTCATTTCACCTACCACTACTAAAGCACGAGAACTGTCATGCTGCATTTATGTTGTGGCTAGACGGGTTCATATCTTAGACCGGTTCAAAGAAAAGCTGCGGCGTCGCAACACCGACTGATCTGATACTTTCCATTAAACTTTCAGAAGACTTACTGGACATGATAGATTACAAATCGTAGCTTCGTATAATGCAAGAAGTTACCTTTCACCCGTAGCACTTGGGGATCTAAACTCAAGAACAGTTTGGAAGACCTAGCATATCCCGACCGATTTGATACTGTCTAGAGTGAAAACTCTTCAGCTTCTCACTACAGTGCACACTCTGGCGCAAAAACCTGTGGTGCGCACTGGGATGATTTTTCGCACATTCGCTGGAGTGAACGAGAGAGCTTTCAACGCTCTGCAGTGCTCAGCGAGCGGGTCGATTCATTTCTTCTCAACGCATTTGCGCGCAACCGAATCTTAGCGGTAAATCCACATAAAAGAGTCGGGCTCCTGCTGTGATCAACAGCGTGAGTGGTGTATTTTCTTTTTCTCTTTGTTACACTGAGGATATGGACACTTTCTGCCCGTGACAGACGTAAAGAAGCAGAGGTGATCTCGGTCTATAGTTGGCAACGCACGTCTCACTAACGTTCCTTCCATTCCACGATGACCGATATAAAGCTTGGAATGCTCGAAGTTGCATATTGAGAACAATAAGCTATTCCTATGCTCAGTTTGTTGGTTGCTTGTGCAATTTAAATGGTTAAGGTCAATCACTGAGTAGCAACTACGAATGGTACGATCATCTATACACCAGTGCACGTTGACATCACGAACAAATCGTTCTCTTTCGCTTCTTAAGAAATTTAGAAAACAACAGAGGGAGGAATTCCTAGAGGAATCCCTGAAGAAATTTTTGGAGAAATCCCTGAAGGATTTTCTAGTGGAGTTTCTGGAGGAATTTCTGAAGGAATTCCTGGAGGAATCCCATGAGGAATTCCTGAAAAAATCCCACGAGGAATCCCACGAGGAAATCCTGGAGAAATCCCAGGAGGAATTCCTGGAGAAATCGCAGGAGGAATTCTCGGAGGAATCCCAGGAGGAATCCCAGGAGAAATTCCTGAAGAAATCCTAGGAGGAACTCCTGTAGGAATCCAAGGCGGAATTCCCGGAGGAATCGCAGGAGGAATTCCTGAACAAATTCCGGTAGGACTTCCTAGAAGAATCCCAGGACGAATTCCTGGAAGATTTTCTGATGGAGTTTCTGGATAAATTCCCAGTGGAATTCCTGGCGGAGTTCGTGGAGCTATTCCTGGAGGTATTTCTGGAGGAGTCCCAATTTCAAAATGGCGATACAACGTTTGCCGGGACAACTATTCTGCTATTCTGCTATTATCAACGCATCCCCTGGCTTTCGCCCATCTGCGTTGTCTTTTCACTAGGCAATACGTCTACCAATTGATGTTTATGGGCTTGCCGGACCAAGTCATGTAGCTAAGCCAAACACCCCACCTACAACTGTTGGGTAGGCACCATTGTCCCGCCCACTGGTCTTTTACAGCTAGTTGTAGGTGCATGTGTGCGTGTAAGTATTGGAGTGTGTGTGTCAGTGTTGGTGTATTGTAGGCGCCAACTCGTTCTAATCCATTCTGATAGCTAACACCCTATTGAACCATTACCCTTAAATTTGGCAATCTATGAAATAGAATGAGTTAAACGCCTGTAAAAAACAGTCAGTTAAATCTAACAAGGAATATTAGTATTAAAGCGAAGATACAACGAAGCAACGCCCCGAACCTCGAGAGCACAAACCCCAAGAACTAAATGACAGGCAGCGCCGATAAGTCGATCGACTGGCCACCATCAGTGAATAACCAATCGAGTAAACCCTCCAGCACAAACTGCCACCAGCTCTCCCGACCTGCGTCCAACAAATCCGAGGCACAGCCCAGCCTTAGCTTCACCTTAAAACCAAAATCTAGATTACAGAGCACAATACTTCCCAAGTAACCACGCAGCTCGAGCCGCAAATCACGCACAACACGACACAAATAAGACAAACACTACCACGCCCGTACAACCGAAACCGACCTAGAGTAGAGAAGGGTCTCTTTCCACTCCAACCCGGACTCAACTGCACCCACAGGGTAGCGCACCTCACCCACACCGCACTCATTCATGCATCACTGTCCGAGCCGCACGGTCACCTGGGTTGAGTCTATCTGCATGACCTCGCCCAACCCGTAACGCAGAGTTTAAATCCCTCTCTTGCATTACAAAGTACTCCCTCTTCCCAAAAATCTGTGCGTGGTATAGGCCACTGCACTGTTTTGATTTTGTATGGGATTTTGACGTTTCTTGGCCTTGTTGTTTACAGAACTTCTGTAAGAGCGAAAGAGAAGGAGAGAAATTCGTGCAGTGCCCTATAAATGAGATCTTAAGGCTGAAGAAATCGTCACTCAATGATGTCGGCCTTATCAACGACGACCCCTTCAGTCCCAAACCCAATTATCCCACACTACCCAAGTAACCACCCTGCTGAAGCCGTAAGCACCGCACGCACAAAGCACACACACACACCGACACGCACCACCCCACACAAACCACCAAGGCCGAACAAAAGCGGAAAGCGGTGCCACCACTGCTGAATCACGACTTTTTCAGTATAATTCAGCAATCGTAGATCCATTCCTCGACCCTACTCAGCCCTAACGGTCCATAGCAATGCCTGTCAATATATGCGCCTCACACATGCAACCCCATACACCCTAACAGTATGGTCACTTGGGTATCCCTGGGTTTTGACATGATGGTCAGGGATCACAGCCATCAAAACGTTCCACACTTTATCAGGGCTTACGACCTGTAGACATGATGATTTCTCAATAGTTTCAAGCTCTTTCGGACCGCTATTGGAGACCATCATGGCTAGCGGTGTTAACGTTTGCCGGGACAACTAGTGAAACAAAATGTATAACATTTGTAGGGTTTTATTTTATTCGTTAGCCGTATAATAAAAAGCGATTAAAATTGTTTACAAACACAAATAAAGTTCTATTCATTTGATTGATTTGTCTTTATTAAAGAGACTTTCAGCCCTTGGCTGGTTCGTCTCTTCTATTCAAATAATATTTAAAATAGAGCTATCTTTTTAACCCTCGAGCGATCGCGCTGTTGTATTTTGTACAACACGTTGAAAAAATCTCGCTTTTTCTACTCAGCATTAGCGTGGTGCTGGCGGTGGTGGCCAACCGCGCGAGTTACGGAAGGTTAAGAAATCTGCGACATGAAATATAAACAGTTCCTATTCAATGCCATCCATGCTCAAAATTACCCTCAATTATGTGACCATTGTCCAAAGCGACGACCACACCGGTCAAACCTTCACCGTAGTACCCAACGCAACGCATTGATCGTGTCCACGACCGACTGACATTACCTTTTCGGTTTCTCATGAATTTTCAGTTATTTCCATCCCACGATCACGGAACATCCCACCAATCGCTCTCCACGTGCCTCCAAATCATACCGACTGACAGTGGGAGAGAGACAAAAGAGCACATTGAGGTTATGTACAGTCAGTTCAGGGTACGTCCAAACTACGGTACGTTTAAAAATGCCTAAAGTCAGGGTACCCTTTGCGACTCATCGGTTCCGATCCGCTCGCGTCACGGTCAGCTTCACGACTCTTGCCTGCCAGTCGACCTCTAGACAGGGTAGCTACCTGCCACCGACTAACGGATGACACGATCGCGCTTCAAGAATGTACTACTTTCGGAGCGAGAAGCCTAAACGAATGCCGCCACAAATTGGTCGTCGCTGTCGGTTGGTTCTGCTGCCATTGATTCCGATTCGTTCATTGGCACAGTCAGTGTCAGTTGCTTTCACCGATATGGTTTAGGTAGTTCAATTATTATGCTAATTGCAGAAAAAAATCAAGGTACTAGTATTTTACCTTGTTCGTGATTTAACCATTATATAACACGGAATTATGGTTACTTGATCATCCGTGGTCAATTATAAGCTACAGATCAGGCAGGCCTTCTCAAAACTATTACTGCGGACCGGATTTAGGAATCCACAACAGCACACAAAATTAATTTAAAAAAATCAGTATCATTAAAACACCCACCAAACCTCCAGGAATTCATCCTAGGATTCCTCCAGAAATTCCTCCTGGAATTCCTTCAGGAATTCCTCATGGCATACCTCCAAGAATTCCTCTTCAGGATATTTCCCGGGATTCCTTCAGGAATGTTTCTCGGGATTCCTCCAGAAACGCCTCCTGGGATTTGTCCTGTGATTCCTCCAGAAATTCGTTCTGTGAATTCTCCAGGAATTCACTCTGGGATTCCTCCAGGAATTCCTCCGGGGATTCCTCCAGGAATTCCTCCGGGGATTCCTCCAGGAATTCCTCCGGGGATTCCTCCAGGAATTCCTCCGGGGATTCCTCCAGGAATTCCTCCGGGGATTCCTCCAGGAATTCCTCCGGGGATTCCTCCAGAAATTCCTCCGGGGATTCCTCCAGGAATTCCTCCGGGGATTCCTCCAGGAAATCCTCCGGGGATTCCTCCAGGGATTCCTCCAGGAATTCCTCCGGGGATTCCTCCAGGAATTCCTCCGGGGATTCCTCCAGGAATTCCTCCGGGGATTCCTCCAGGAATTCCTCCGGGGATTCCTCCAGGAATTCCTCCGGGGATTCCTCCAGGAATTCCTCCGGGGATTCCTCCAGGAATTCCTCCGGGGATTCCTCCAGGGATTCCTCCGGAGATTCCTCCAGGAATTCCTTCGGGGATTCCTCCAGGAATTCCTCCGGGGATTCCTCCAGGGATTTTAGCAGGAATTCCTACAGGAAATCCCCCAGGGATCCCTCCCCGGATTTGTATCTACCCGTCCACGGAATTGCGATTTACCCAATTATTTTAACGCATCTCGTCCGCTTGTTTAGATGTTCCGTTTATGTGTTAACTTAAGGGAATTTAAAATGCCCAACGGAAACTTTCTAACATCTTACACCCTTTTCAAAAGTAAGGATCACGGGATACGCACGAATATATGTTGGGATCCAATGGACCCCATGTTCAAAAAACGTAAAAATTCATATCCTCTTGATCTAATAATCTCATACTGCACTCGAATCGAACGAAACCGTTTCAAAACAACAAAGACCTTCGATCATGTACCGACTATGCTATTACAGTAGCTACCTACCAATAATTCAATCGAATAAATAACAGTTGAACTGTCAACTTCAAAGGCCTCAGAAACTATTTTTCCCTTTATTGGAACCAGCTCCTGCATTGCACAGATAAGGCGTAGGCTTGCGCTTTCAGATAAATTCCAACCAAAGTCTCAGAATTAACATTGGCCAAATACATGTGCCTTGCGGGTATCTTGCATTACGGCAGCTTAGATCTCAATCAAGCTCAACGACCAGATCAAAAGAACCACCACGCTTACCTTCGATCTGGCTTTGAGTGTTGCACAGTGCAACGCTCATTGTCTCGATTTGAATCCAATCTCTTGAGGGGTATTTAGTAGAAACCGCATTTTAGAGTGACTTCCTATGTCGCTCGAAGGCTGAATAGAACGCTTTTAGGTCAAGTTTTTGATTAGCCTGAAAATCGTTCCGATTTGCAAGCAAGTCACATCAAAGTAATTCACTCAGTCCACTGGAGCTCAGGTAAGGAAGCTAGCCCGAGCAAGGAAGAATTACACAAGAAGATCAAGTTTTGGCGGTAAAATATAATAATTTAATTGATGTTGTTTATAAACGAGATATGATCAAAACACCTTTTTGTTTCGACCACCTGTTCTTGATTAACAATTAACTTCTACTCGGGAACTCTCCGCATCGGCATTCCTCTGTGACTCGCGTTGACTTGACCTCTATTGGCCAGCACCTCGCTGCACAAGTTTGACAATCTCATGCGTTCTGGTCTTGGGCTTGGGCGCCGGCATCAGCAGCATTTCCTTCCAACATTGTTTCGGAATTAATTATGCTACCTCAGCAGCAACATTCAAAAACTAGCGCAAGGTCGACGCAAGAAGCATTCAAACCGACCAGAAACAGGCAGGCTGGCTGGCATGGCGGTTGGGTTGTTACTTTCGTTCTTGAGCTACCCTCAAGGACTTAAGGTTCTACGCTACTTAAGGATGATGCTTTCGAAGTGAAGCCAAACGAGCTACTCGACAAGCAAGCAGCACACAGAGCACCTCTCCCGGAGAACATTGTTGGAAGTATGTCAAGTGGTTGATGGAGGAGAAATATTTACTTGCTTGCCTGGTGCACTTCACAGGGTAGTAGGGCATCGTTACCCTGATTCGCGCATAATGACGACGGAAAGTAGGTGGATGGTTTTGCAACTTTCCGCGGCGTTCCTGTTTTTGTTCACAATTTTGTGACATACCTAGAAAGAAAAGAATAAAAAGCGAATGTTAGAAGAATATAGGGTAATTCGCCAATTGTTGAACGGTTAGTACTGGAATTTTTGTTTTCATGTTTTTCTGTTTGTTTGCGCACATAGAACGTCCGGAGATTCGCGGTGGGTGATACGATCACTAAAAACACACTATTTCGCGGGTCGAACCAAAACAACTTTATTCCGAGTTAAAATACAACACGGTACCGATCGCGGCGGTGGTATATTTCTTACTGACTACTATTTACACTTTCTGCTGCCTCTATCCCGCAGAGATGGATAGGCAGCGGGAGCAAGCCGATCGTGAAGCGATCGGTAGCCGTACACATACGGACAATAGCATGCGACGGTCAGCTGTTGCTGGTGATAGCAAACGAGAGAATGAGTAACCACGCGCAAGGGTGGTACTCGCAACATAATTACAATAAAATAACTATTGGCGCAGACACTGTTCATAATTACACGGGAGTAGCAAAACACCCAGTGCCAGTAAATATCTAGATCCAGTCATTACTTATAATTCCCATTGAATTTGATTTCTCTTAAATTACATTTTCTAAGAAAAAATAGAACTTGTGCATCAGATGTCTGGAAGCCAGACAAACCCTTGAGTTGGCACATCCTAATGTTGAATATTTCTCGCTAATTGTTGCACGATTCATTCCGATTGTCAAAATTTTAAATTATCTGTTTCAAATTTATCATATTTTCATTTTCAAGTTTCAAGAGGGTTTCAGAGAGGTTTTCGGGTGTCCCGGGAAGAAGTCCTAGGAAACTTCTAACAGGGTTTCAGGGATGTTTCAGATGAGTTACAAGAATTTTCAGGAGGTTTTAAGAGGGCTCCGAAAGGGTTTCCAGGGATTCAGTGGTAATTTACAAGGATTTCAAGAAAATGTCACGGGGTTTCAGAAAGGTTTCAAGGTTTCTTAGGATTTGAGGTGATATCATAGGGATATGTCTCCTGGAACGCCCTTGAAATCCTATGAAAATCTTTGGTACGCTCCTGAAACCCCCTGGAACATCCTTGGGACTCACTAGAAGCCCATAGAAAACTCTGAAATACCTTGGAATGCCCTACCTTACCCTCCCCCTCCTAACACCCCTTAAAAATTGATAGAACGCTACTGAAACCCTTTGACATACCGTGGAAAAGGTTTTAACCCTTTGGAGCCGGAGGGGTCAGCGATGAAACCGAGCATAAGAAACATGTTCGAGACCAGCGAGGCTACGGTAGCGAAGGCAAAACAATCCAGCTCCAAAGGATTACACCATGAATTATCTTTGGAGAGCCTCTGAGACCCCTGAATACCCCTGAAACTTCGTAAAACGTCTTTGAAACCCATTGAAAAAACCCTGGATCGCTTGTGGACCCACTGAATACTCTGAAAAGTCCTGAAGCTTCTTGGAACGCTCATGAAATCTATTGAAAACTTCTTGCGTGCCCCTGGGCCCCCCTCAAGCAACCTGGAACCCCCTGAAACTTGCTGCAACACTCTGGAAAGTCTCCATGGGAGGAAGAGCTCCATGAAAGCCCCAAGAACACCCAAAAAAAAGCCGGAGCCCGTGGCGCAATTGGTCACACGTTTGCTCCATAAACTTATGGTCATGGGTTCGATCCTAGCCCCGGCACTTGCAATTTTTAGTCAGCTGCTCTTCCCCCCTGAGAGCAGCTGACATTGACCCTCTGCTGAACCCATGGCTCAAATGGGCCCGGCTACTTGGACATCAGCGAACGGCAACTCATAATGAACCCCCGATCGGACTGGAAAAAGGAACAACCAACAGCCACACATCAACATTCTCGTGCTCATCATTCTACTATGATAGAGTAGAAAGTGAAAGTATAGCAACCCGAGCAGGAATGAATAACTGACACATAACTGGAGCATACCAAAGTCAGGTATCATACCAAGACAAGGTATTGGTCGGTTATCCAGGTATTGAAAATAACTTATTTTGGTATTTTGTAGGAATTGATACAATACCTCCATGAGTTATTGGTTTGGTGTTGAGGACTGCTTGAGGTATTATTAATTATGGGAAATTTGCCATTTGTATGGAAAAATCACCAATTATTATTTAGGTATTGCCATACCTGATGTCATTATTGACGCGTTATGCACAGAATACACACCAGTTATTATTTTAGTTAGTTTACCTCTTATGCAGGGCTACTTAATAACTCATTCAGGTTGTAGGTATTCAGCTTCCCATACCTGAGTTAGTTATTCTTCAGCTATTTTCTCCTGCTCGGGAATGGCAATCAGTTCAATATAGTAGAATTAGAATAGGATACATTTAGGCGCTGTACAAAGTGTAAGTGCAGCTTCCAATTGGAATCGCTCACGTAGTGCCCTAGTGGACAAAAGAGCTGTAAATAATTAGGTTAAGTGATTAAAGAATAAAAAACATCCCTGAATCTCCTTAAAACTCTTTGGGACTCAGAAACCCTATAGAACGGTTCTACAGCCCCCATGAAAACTCCTGGAATACCACTGGAACTTTCAGCCCCCTGGAACACCCTGCTACGCCTCTGAAACACTCATAAAGCCCCAATGGAACACCTCTAAAACCTCATGAAACATTATGGAACGCCCCTGAAATCCCTCGAACACTAGAAGTCTTCTAGAACGCATCTGGAATGCATACTTCCATGGGGCCAAAGTAGACTACCCCAGTATGGGTAAACGGGTGGACCCGAAGGGACGATCGCTGCTGTTGTCGAATCTGTCTCGAACGAGGGTTATCTTGAGTTGCTTTGGCGTGAGTCTATTCTGTTTTTTATGGACTGCGTTTGTCTTTTGAAATGATGTCATTTGACATCTACCATCCTGAATATGCACAACTCTGATTTCAGATGCTGCGGATGCGGACGTTTGGACAGGGGAGTCTGCTCGCCTTCCCGAAACCCGTGAGGCCGAGAGAAAGGAGCGAGAGAAGAATTGGAAGTCCGGCGGTAAACAAGGTCACCGACAGAAGGCTGGAGCGAACGTAACAAGCGAGAACGGCGAGTATCAGTAGCGGAAGAAGCGGAGCGTTAGTAGCAGCAGAATGTCGAAAGATTGAATATGTGATTGAATGGTTCCTGAACTCAGGCGCCACAGATCACATATTGAAGGACTACTCGTTATTTGAAGAATTACATCCATTGACACGAAAAAATAATATTGCTGTGGCGAAGTTTAGTCAAGTTATCGTAGCAAAAACCGTAGGTATCGTGAGAGCGAATATGTTGGTCAACGAGAAAAAGCAGCCGGCCGTGGTAAACGAGGTGCTCTACCCGAGTAGAGGAAAAGAGCTCAATAATAGCATATTTTGATATGGAGATCAAAAAGTGATATGGGTTTGATTGACATAAGAGATAAAAGATCTAAAAATAAAATCAAAAATTTACTCCTGGAACATCATCATCAAATCATATTTAGATTTTGTAAGATCTAACCAATAGCAGCGAGCTATTCGTATGATCTTGAAATATCAAATTTTAATATTGTTCAGATGTTCCAGGAACATTTTTCAGATATTATTTTCAGATCTTTTATCTCTTATATCAATCAAACCAACATCATGTTTTGATCGTCAGTATTTTACCTCTACCCGGGTACGTATCGGAGTTACAGTGCAACCTGTTTTCGGTACGACGATTGGAAGACAGCGGGATGGCGGTGAAAATCGTCGGCACTAAAGTGACAATAGAGAAGGATGGACGAATCGTGGGTACGGGTCGTGGAGCTGGTCAGCTGTATGCATTGAATGGTGATGGTAACACAGCAGCGAGTGCAAGTGCGATGGCGTCCAAACGCGACGGACTCGAATTGACTCGAAAAAACTTGGACATCTAGGCACCGCGAACTTGAAGAGCCTTTGGAAACACGAGATGGTAGAAACTACACCGACGATTGAAGACCTACTGAGTAGATGTATTTGCAACGGCAAACAAGGAAAGCAGACTAGACAAGTTTTCGAAGAGTTAACGAGTTCACGTTCAAGCAGATTGCTGGAAACGGTACATTCGGGTGTATGCGGAACGTATGGTATACCCCGGCTACTTGGAATGGAAAGCGATATTACATGACAGTTATTGATGATTTGAGTCACTTCACCGCAGTCTACTTGTTGAAGTCCAAAGATGAAGTTCAGGAGGTGTTTGAACGTTACCATGCCCAGGTGATACAATTTCACGGTGTGAAAATTGCGTAGCTCAGATGCGACAACGCCGGAGAATACACGAGCAAATCCTTCCGTGATTTTTTTGTCGGGCCGAAGAAGTTCAATTGTAGTTTACCGTACCGTACAGACTGCAGTAGCAGAAAGGATGAATCGTACGCTGTCGGAGAAGGCGAAGTCGATGATTCAAGATGCTTGATTATCAAAGTCAATGTGGGGCGAAGCTGTGCAGACTGCTGCATACACATTAAACCGGAGTCCGACGTCGGCGGTTCAAGAAAATCCGGTACGACCGAAAACCAAAAGTGGACAAGATGCGAGTCTTTGGATGAGTGGCGACGCGTATACATGGGTACCTAAGGAAAAGTGAGACAAGTTGGATTCGAAGAATGTGATGGTTGGGGGCCAACGAATGGGTATCGCATTTGGGACCCCAGAACAAGGAAAAGACAGAGATTTCTGATCCAGAATCTCCACAACTCGATGAACAACCCATGAATGAAGAAGCTGAAGCGAGGCTAGCGAACTGACCGGCACGCTCCCATCGCAAATAGAACGGGGCAGCTGCCCTGCAAAAGTGCCTACGTGGCATAGCGGACAGGAGCGCAGAATCCCCGGTAAGTTCCTAGATTTTATTACTAGTTTTGGAACAAACTCTGGCGATCAAAGATTCGCAGACTTCGATTGATGATTCCGTCATGGCGTATTCATTAAATGCTAAAGCGTACGTAGACGGCTTACCATCAACATCAACCATAGCTGGACTGCGAGAACGTAGTGACTGAACGTACTGGAAAGATTCCATCGACAGCGAGCTTGATGCTTTACGGAAAAAATACACCTGGGAGCTGGTGCCGAAGCCACCCGGAAGGAACATTATCGACAAGTGGGTGTTCAAGATCAAGCGCGATGAATACGGAAATGTGAATCGTATTCCCAGAGGATAGGATTCGACTTTGACAAAACATAGGGAAGTGGAACCATCTCGGCAGATCTCCTATTTAGGGTACTTTTCAGCTAGAACTCATAAAATTTTGAATCAATTGACACAATTTTTTGAATGCGTTAAGATACGTATAGTATCTAGCCGTGTATTAAATTCCAAGTCAATTAGTATGGAATTGACTGAGTTATAGCGAAAAGTGTCCAAAATACCATCCACTGCCCAAGTGGCTCGCTACCCTACGCACCTATGGCGAAGTTTACGACGGTTCGAGTATTGCTAGCAGTGACGAATCAAGAGCAGTTGTCATGTATATCAGATAGAAGTAAAAACTGCATTCCTCAATGGCATCTTGAAAGAAGATATAAGCATGCGTCAACCTGAGGGATTACGGAGCAGTCTTGTAAATATTCGACACTTTTCACTACCTTCGTTTCGTTGCCGCAGTGTCAGCTTGCTTTGTTACACTTGCGCGCTACCGTTACCTCTTACACACAACACGAGCGGTAGAACGAAGATCAATAAACTGCCCCTACTCGCATAACAGTCCCATCTTCGCTGGATTTCCTATTCATATGGGACTGTTGTACGAGTGGGGCCAGTAAACAGAAGAAAGGGTCAAATCAATGTCATCTGACACGATGACTTTTGTCTAATTCAATCTTTTTGCATAGATTTTCAGCCAATTTCGATTATGAATGTTAATAGTAGTTTATTCTTGCATGTTGCATTGAATACGACACACATATTGCCAACACAGGTCTCATTATCAAAGAAGACAGGAATAACAAAAGCCGAACCGTCTCCGAACCTCACCGCTAAATCGTGGTGAAGTCCATTCGTTTGACATTTTTGTTTCTTACGGTAGTTTGATTGCTTGTGTTGCGAACGTCGGAGACAAAGGAGGCCGAATATCGACGAAAAGGTTCAGACGACTGTGATCTCTAACAAGACTGTTACGGAGCACGAACCCGGAGCTGGTCTATCGATTGAAGAATTCCTTATATGGGTTGAAGCAGGCGCCAAGAAGTTGGAACGAGCAGTTCAACTCGTACATGCTGAATATTGGATTTCGACGATCAAACCTGAATAGCTGTTTATACTGGAAGCGATATGAGTGAGAGTGAGGAACGACAATTCAGCGCCGTGCGGCTCTCTGAATCTCTCTCTTCGCCGGTGTATACGGCAATGAATATACTTGATTTTTATCTCGTTATTACAGTGCAAATGACATAAAATTGAATTAAATCGATTATAATAGTCACGTCCATCATTCTCTTACGGACAAATTGATTGTTTTTACAAGTTTTGAGCAAAAAATAAATCCACTGAATCATTTACGCATCTTTACCCTCACCGCAGCAAGTGAGAAATAATGATTTCCAGTCAGTACCCGAGCAGGGAATGAGAACAAACCTATAATAAATTGATAACTCATTTTGTTACTGATAACAAAATGAAATCAAAACAAGTTTTCGTTCCGAATTGTTTTTATTTAAACTGCCCAGAGTACAAAAGTTCCCCTATATTAGTTATTTCAATCTGAACATATTGCCAAATATTTTGAAATTTGAACTACGGGGTGATTATTTCTCCAATTTTATATTTTTTTTAACTGCACTATTCGCACTTTCGTAAGAGAATAATGAGAGTTCCACAGTATAGACTGTTTCAGAAATTATAAATACACTTTGTTTATTAAATAAAATGAACTGTTCTGATAATTTCAACCAACTTTATTCACATTCCTGATCCACCTTTTGGTATTCACTTACCATTGTCATGATTTTTAGAAGAACAGTCGAATTCTTTAACAATTAACTTAATTCTCCATATTCCCATTTGCACAAAGGTGTTTTTTAAAGATTTTATTTAACTTTTTATCATATTCGTTTTCTCAACAAGTTGTCAAAGAAATGCCTTTATCCTGGGAGAAATTGATAAAGCCATTTGCACAACTTTTTTTTTTCTGACATCAAGTTTCTAATTTTTAAAGGTTTTCACCAAAACATAAGAACTACCACACAGTTTCTTAGCTTTCCTGAACACATCTAATTTCAACTAATTTATTTTTTCAGCTCATTTGATCCTTCAGATGGCATAGCTTGTCATAACATAAAAACTAACGCAGTAAGCAGTAAATAAGACATTCGTTTGCTTAACGTTTGTTGCTACATGTGTTGTTGAGAAATTTGAAACAACAATTGTTGCATTGAGAAGGCCCGTAATGATGGTTCTTGATCAAATATTCTAGCAAAAATTGTTTTATCCAATCGAGAAATATATTTTCTTATCGAAACTGTAACTTTTATTTGTTTGAAAATAGAATATTTTATTTGTGAGATTTTTTTTTCTTTTCTATTATGCTACCCCTTTGACCACTTTGTGCAACTTCAAATTTTAATCATCTACATAGTTTACAGAGCCCCATTTTTTAACTTTTACAAAAAACATCAACAAAATTGATATAATTTGCTTCATTAGAATGTATACTAGGTATAAGAGCTAGAAGAAACTTTTTTGGATATTGTACTCAAATTGAAATGGCATCCAATCGTTAGTGTATTTATAATTTCTGAAACGGTCTATACTCAAAATTTTCTCACACTTTAGGTCGTTTGGCATAAAAGTCATTTGGCATTATAGCCAATTAGCATATTGTTCATTTGGCATAATTCTAACTTAAAGACAAATGAAGTTGGATATGGCCAACCGAAGTAATTCGCGGTCATTCTACTGTCGAAGGTCACATATTTTACCTTCATAAAGTTTTTTCGCGTGAAAAAGGATTCATTGTAGCTCCGTACCAAAATTATGAATCCCGAGATGTTTGATAAAGTTTTGAAAATAACACAGATACATATTTATCATACATGAAAATGATGAATGCCATTCATTTATTGTTATGCCAAACGGCCATTTTGTCAAACGAATGTTCTGCCAGATTATGAAATTTGATCATTATACCAAAAGACTATGCCAAACCCGATAGAATTAATGTAGTAAATGTTTTTCCAATCGTATGCCTTATTTTTTCAATGTCTCGGGTAACGAGGGAAAGAGCTGAGAGGCCGAATGCGACTCAATTTGTTTCTCGATGTCATTCAATTTGAGTCCCGATGCCTGTGGCTCTGGGATGTCGTGAACATTTTCCACATTTGTTTTACTGCAGTGCATATAATCAGAAGGAGAAGCTGAAATATAATTATACAAAAATATTACGTGCAGTTGTCCTTTGACTTCAAATTTACTTTTCTTTGTCACTTCAATGTACATCATCCATAATCTTTTAGTTGAATTATGTTGAATATCTTTGAGGATATCATATCCGGTTTCCTTACAATTGTCCTTCGTGTAGGCTCCAAGTTAGAAATGACTGTTGATGAAATGTTAATGTTACAATCGATAATACTACGATATTAATAGGGGTCATATTCTAATGATATCGTATCATTCTTCTGAATTTAAAATAAAATCTCATTTAAATTTTTACTTATTCATGTAAATTATTGCCTAATAAAATATCAAAATGAATACTAAATTTGTTATTAATTTTTAGTTATTACCCTACTGCCGGTGGACGCATAAATGTCCCATGTGCAAAAACAGACAATCGAGAAAACCGCGTCCAAAGTTCGAAAAAAGTAAATTGTCTCAACTATGAAGTATAAGTGCTGAATCGTGTTCTAACATCAACCAATTTTGAATTTGAGCACTAATTTTTGTTTTAGAGCGATTTTATAGTTCCATAGGATTTCCAATGAAACGTGACGCTTATGCGTCCACTTTTAAAAATGTTACAAATCGGCCTTGCATTTTTTCAACAGTTTTCGGAACAAACTACCTATTTTTATTTCCCCATATGACAGTACCCCATGATACATGGTCATGGACTGCAAAATCTCAATATTGCCAAAAATGCACATGGGACAGTTATGCTTCCACCGGCAGCCTATAGATTTGATAACTCCCTGCACACTGCATATGATATCAAATCGTAAATTTTGGATAACAAAATGAGATATCAATTTGTTATCAACGAGAACTCATTCTGTTTTCAATTAGATATTCCAGTATATTATTTTGTTATCATTTTTGTTATGTTAAATCACTTTGTTATCAAAATTCGTGATATCTAAATAACTCAATTTGTTTTCAATTAGTTCTAATTCCCTGCTCGGGTATGCTTCACCAGCCAACCGACCGATGAGGAATAGTGGTCGCGGTTGTTTCGGTTTCTCTTTGCTCCCTGTGCGTGTTCGTTCGTAGTGATGGTTGGCGCTGATGACTCATCGTATCATTCATGTTCACTCGAATTCAAGCACTGGTGTCATGGAACACAAAGAACAAAGCCACAGTAGCTTTTATCCTCGACTGAGGCCACGTGTAAAGCAATTTTGCTGCGTAAAATGCTGGAAGATTTCGCTACACGTTTAAAGATTCAGCACATAGATTCAGTACCTGTATTTGGATAGCAAAGGAGCCACGAGACCACCGGCGTATGAAGCATGTGGACATTCGATACAATTTTATGCGTGAGAAGTTTTAAGAAGGTATTTTTAAAATCGTGTATGTACCAAGCAATGAACAAATCGCTGATATATTCACGAAGACGGCGCCAAATGGATCTTTCACACTATTTCGAACAAAACTAGGATTGTTCGGTTGAGCGGGGATGTTGGAGTAGCAACCGAGCAACGGCAGCGCTACAACATGTGCATAGCAACTTGTTATCAACAAGCTAGTAAATTTTCATCCCGTCATTAACCTCTTATTTTTTTGTCTGTATTAACGAGATTTTTAACCCTAGGCTAGTTCATCTCGGGAGAGTCATTAACCTCTGTATATTAAAGACTTTCTATTCAAAACGCTCTGACTAATTCATTAGTTACCTTAGCTTTGCCAGATCAGAGTTTTACCAATTCTTGAAACGCAAAGTTTGCGAAATAACATTCCCATGTTCAAAAAAGATGGTCAGATAAAGATTCTTCATCTGACACATGCCAATTGGTCAGCTTGTGACTCATTCTACTAGAGCGAAGCGTTAAGTTAAGTAATCCAAGATCTGTACCACGTAAGTACTACATCAAACTTGAACCTCTTCAAGTTAATGCCTGAGCTGCCGCAGATGATATGGTGTGCTTTAGCAGCTCTGTCAACAATTGGCGGAAGGCTTTTTGAAGTGCAGTATACGATGACATATTCGGAAGCATCCGTAGGAGATGGTTCATCATGCGGTAAATGAATCGAACAATATACGTATTTCCTATTGAGGTTTCCAACAGATACATCAATTAATTGAAATGACACATTCATCTCTGGTGGTTACCCGGATAAAAACTAACCATAGGGTGTATGGTGAAAACCATTTCTGCACCATACAGTGTACCAGCTGCAATAAAGTGTATTGTGATGAAATGGTTCGCTATACTATACATTTACATTGGATTTTTATGTAACAATATATTATACTGTTTTTCTTACGTTTGAACCATTCACTTTTCCGAAACATTATTTTTCCATGAATTTTTAATTATTTCTGGTGTTCGATTTGAATAGGTCGTATGTTTGCTGTGATTCATATGCAGATTCGACCTATTCAAATCGAACACCAGATTTATTTAGTTTAACATTTTTTCCGTGCTTTGTTTTGTTGATGTTTGTGACTTTTTTGATGCAAAGGAAAGCTTTCATAGGAAAGAGAAAAAAGTGAATAAGTTGAAACATCAATTGAAAATCAATAACATGTTTAAATCAGTGGTAAACCAAATGTCCTATTCTAAGAACTGCAGGTCCAAGCAGGGGTCCAAGAGATATGGCGGGCTAGGTGTGTAGAGTGCGATGAGAGAAATACGAATGTAGGCCAACCCGGAATGATGCAGGTCAGATTACCGTAAATCAGTGGATGAGTTCAACACTATTATTTCAGTATTTGCATTTAGGGGAATTTTCTCCTCTTCTCTCATGTGCACTTGCCTTCGACCACAATCGAATCAAATGCGATTGACAAACTTGATCTTTGACCTAGAGCCATCTTTAACACATTAGACTGGACTGAACACTGAAATGACTTTTAATATAGGTTCGTCTGCGGGTTCGCTTTTTGACCTAACTTATACTTGAATCGAACTTTACAGTTTTCTCATGAGTTGTTATGTATTTCCGTGTATTTCGAACTTTAGTCAAACTGGAGCCTCAATATTGCAATAACGGTTAAGCACGCTGTAATGATACTTATGTACCTCGTCACCCACTTCATGCAACTACATTAGTGGTCTAATAATACTTAGCGCGCTCGGCATAGTTCCATCATGCCGCTCAAAGTGTTGCCACAAATAATGCTTAGTTTGCGAAACCCAGTTATCTGGCTGGTGGGGCATGGGAGCCTAAGCTTCAACTGTTAATGCAATCAGAGACTACTCAGACCTCGACTCAGACTTAAGCCTGGAGCACATAGCGTCCGTTCCGTCGAGGTTTGCGTTTTTTTGACAGTTTTCCCATGGGAAATGTGTCAAACTACTGTCACGCACACGCAAACGTATGCATTGTGTGGGGCACTTTAGACGTGGGCGATCCAATATGAAGGGTTATCCAAAACGCTCTGGAGAATTCCCAAAGCGCATTCTCATAATGCTAGGAAGCCTAAGATGCCATTAACAGGAGGAAAATGACAAGATAATATAACATTATATGGATTATGTAATGTAAACCAATACAACATAACAAAAGAGAACCATTCCAAAACCATTTAATTAAATGTATAACCAGTAGTGAAACTACAATTGAAAACAATATATTTACGGTACATTTTATTGTTTGAAACCATATGTGTACCATACAATGTACGGTTTATTAAAACCCACGTATCAGTATTTATAACAATTCATTTACAATATAATGTATGGTTTTGCAAAAAAATATATATGGAGAAAAATATTTTTTTATATTGTTACGATACTTAACCACCCGTATAGTATATTGTAAAAATCTTATTTACAATATACTGTATTGGGTTCTACATTACATTTTATTGTTTTTGTATTTTTATTTTTACAGTGGTGTCTATTGTAAAAATATGGTTTTAAATAGTACTGTTACAATACAACGTTCTGTTTTTCTACTGTATTTTTTATTCGGGTAGTTCAGCGACGAGTATTGCAACGATTGACAAGCAGACATGCTCTAGGCATGACACGCGAATTTACCATTTCATTTTTTGCTGAAAATAGCAAACACCGCACCGGGTTCACAAGGTTTCCTAGATAGAAATTTCCCCTACGAAAGTAGGGAACTTGTACTAAAGCCACTTGGACTGTACCATTTTGCATAAGTCTGCAAAGATTGATCGTTGCAGTTATTTTATGTGAAAATCGATCTGAGCTATCCTAACCGTAGCCATAACCCAAACTAGGCGAGGTTTAACTTTTTACAATCACAGGACAAAAACGAAAAGCAGCAATAAAACTGGTATCGATTGGTAAACGCTAGCATACACAGAATACACAGCCTCAAGTTTGACACTACAGGAAGAGACACAAGGTCCACTGCGCTATTGCTCCGATTAGGGTTCATTAAAATGTTACGTACGCAAATTTTTACTATTTTAACACCTCTTCTGGGGAAGATAACAGTTTAACAATGAGAAATTCTGAAATTATGTATAGAGCGTAACACAGCGCTGAACCCCCTCCTTCCCTCTTCAATGTTAAGTAATATTTCAATCAATCCTTAGCGCAGTTAGGCGTCATACTGTGAAGGGTGCCCTGGTACTCCACAGGCTCCGTTTGCAATTAGGTTTCTGTTAGACCCCCTAATCTTTCATTCCTATCCATGTTAAGCATAAAGCCGCATGACACCATGAATAGCCTTTTTGAAAAAAAATTTCCTTAAAAATTGATTAATTACTGCCTCATTTACGACCGACATCTCTGAGAGCAGGATGCCCCCGGAAATTTAATCATTCATGTTGATATGTGGAAAGTTGTAGTGAAAACTTTACATAGGTTACATTGTTTCGATTCCAAAGAATTTTTACAAGAAAGTTGAAAAGTAGGGGATTATGAGGCGAAATGTGCTGCATTTTATTTAGGTCGTGGAACTCTTTGGGTAGGAAATCCAGTTTCTAGCATAACTCAATCAGTTTCATATCTTCGACTTGACATATCTCACCCTAACAGAATAACAAAATTTGTTAGACTTACCAGATTTTCATTGATTGATTTAATTAGACAATTATGGTATGTATGATTACACAAGTTTATTATAATTATCGTATGTACCTAAAACGAAAAAACGCAATAAATTATATGAATTTAAAGACAACACAGAACGATTTTGTTTATTGATTGTTTTGTTATTAATTGCTTCTTCAGACAAATCATATCCCCAACTCTTCCTTCTTCAATCCCCAGCGATGAACTTAACTGCAAATTCCTTTCCTTGTCAATCCTTAAAATCAATAAACAAACCAAGAACAAGCTCCTTTTATGAACTCACCTGTTTTCCTACAGAGTCCTAGGATAAGAAGCCTGTTTCTGCCCTCAACGATTCTCGGTCACCTCTGGATGTCTGGATGTTCACCAAAGCTTGAAAAGCAATTTTCGCCCGCAGAAAATAAAAACGCACAATCTTTCCAGACACCGCCGCAACAAAAAATGCCCCCCTTTGCTCCGGTTAGCCACACTCAATCACTTAAACGCTTGGTCACGGCAGCACTCCACCACCCACTCGTCGTTTCTTCTGCTTCCGTTTTCCTTATCCGCGTACTTTGAATCCACTAAAAAAGCGAATATTTTTGCAATCCTTCGGAACCTTATAGACGACCCCCGCGCGCGCCACACCTTTTGGGCCTTGGTCTAGATTTTGTTTTGATCGCACTGGTTCTAGCCCCTACTAATATTACGCACAATAATTTCGCTGGCTTCGATACTCTTCCACCCCCAATTTCACTCTATTCACTGGGAAAATCGCAAATCGAAACACAGACGAATTTCCCGACAAACCGACGACCGCTGTCCGCTCCGCGAAAAGAAAAGGAAAATTTTTACCCGAACAATCACACACGCAAGAAGGGAGAGCGCGGAGCAGCAGAAAGTTTCAGCAGCAGCCAGTCAGAGTGTTGTAGAATCCTCCGTAAAATTTCCTTTCATTCAGGACGAACGAACTGCTTGCTCTTGCTGTCAAAACTCGCGACGTCGCGACGGACGGACAGGTGCGGGAAATCTGCGCAAGCTGCGATCGCGAAAAAAAACAACAAACCCGGCACTGAAAACAGCGTTTTGCGAACGAGGGACTGCCCACAGTAAAGGCTTTTTTGTGGCATGAGGGGGCCATGAAGCATAAACACTAAAAAAATGGACGCTCAAGGGGCGTGCCGATTTTCCAGAGTTCTCGAGAGTTCCGCTGCAAAAAATCACTCATGTCGTTTTCGTTTTTGCGGTGGTGCTACACCGGTGTAGCACTTTTGCACCGAAAACGTTCGTTTTTGATTTTCGTGCTACACCGGTGCAGCACTTTTTCTGCACCGCACATGATAGTGTAGCACTCAAAAAATCGGGAGTGTAGCTGGTGCACACCGTGTCCACCAATCAGTGTTTGCAAAGTTGTAAATATTTTGGTGTTTATACACGCACACCAATGCAACTACACCGAAAATGTTCGTTTATTCAACGAAAAGTGTAGCACGAAGCGGTGTAGCACCGCCGCAAAAACGAAAACGACATCAGTAAGGGCTTGTTCGCAAATGCCATAACGCGGGAGGGTGTGGGTGGGTGTCCGTCATGGTGTTACAGCTCGAACGAAAAATAATGTTCCCCATATAGGCCTAATCAGAAGACGTTTAAAATCAGCTGATTTTGGGGCCTTTGACAGTTCGCCTATGAAAATCACAGTTCCAAATTGAGTTAAAATAAGGGCAAAAGTATAACATGATCGATTTCTCTTCGTCGATCCTCTTCTTTAAATTAAACTGACAAGGTGCAAGCTTGATTAGGCGTTTTAGCCATAAAACGCTAGGATGGGATGCGATCTTGCGTCCAAACGTAAAAGAGTTTAATCAAACTTGCATCTTGTCAGTTTAGTTTGAAGAAGAGAGCGTCGATGAAGAGAAATCGATCATGTTACTTTCGCCCTTATTTAAACTCAATCTAGCAGCGTTTGCACCTTTGTTCGGCAGCAGTAAACAATGGCATATACGGATCTGTCAACTGAAAAGGCCAATAAACAGTGTTACGAAAGGGTGGGTGGGTGTTCGGATTTTTTGCAGAATCAGCACTTATTTCTTGTAGCAGTCTATAAAGAGCGGCTCAAACTGAAATTTTAATTGGGTATTTAAATTTTGAAAAATGTATCGATTTTTTGATTTTATATGAAAGAGTACCTTTTTTCTGAGCCACTATGTTTTTTTTCAGATTTTTAGAACTTTATTTTGGCACCTTAAAACAATTTCAAAGAGATTTTTAGAAATCACCCATTGACAGCTGGGCAACTGTTTGACAGCTCCGCCCAGTACAATCTGCGACGAGGGGTTATTCGACAAATCGCTCCCATACAAACTTCAAATTGATTTTTAAATAGGTTCCCGGGCACCAAAATTCATGAAAATTTGGATTTCGGCTCAGTTTGACATGCAGATTCAGAATATCGAATTATCTCAACACCGTTAAAGAAGCCAATTGGGTTTTTAAATTAAGAAAAATTCAATGATTTTTTATTTTTAAACAAAAGAGCACCTTTTTCTGAGCCGCTATGATTTTTTTCAGATTTTTAGAACTTTATTTTGGTACCTAAAATCAATTTCAAAGAGATTTTTTGAAATCACCTTATGACAGCTGGGCAACTGCTTGACAGCTCCGTTTAGTACAAAATGCGACGAGGGGTGATTCGACAAATCGCTCCCATACAAATTTCAAATTGATTTTTAAATAGGTTCCCGGGCACCAAAAGTGATGAAATTTTGGATTTCGGCTCAGTTTGGCATGCAGATTCAGAATATGAAATTATCTCAACACCACTAAAGAAGCCAATTGTTCCATTAGTTGTTTAGTAATTATGTGATTCCAGAATTATTTGTACAAACTTACAAATTTAGTTTCACTGCTAGCCTCGTGAAACAATTTTGCTAGACGTATTCGATTCAGTGCCCAAAACGGTTTAGCACTAGCCTGTAGTAATTTAAATAGCATATTTAACAAATTTATGTGTGTGTGTGTATACAATTCAACTCCCACTGTCCGGCAGTGGTATTATGGAAGAAAGATGTCTGCAGTTTTCTGTGCGATTTTTAATGAATGTCACATTCAAAACTGAAACCATCTTTAGCCCGGGAGTTGAAAGGTGATAGCTCTGTTGGGATCCAGTGACCCGTTTCAGAATGCCTGGTTACTCACGTCCATTCCGAGGTCACTTTCACTTACAACAAGCCCCGCATGTGTACATTACCGTTATCAAATGGATAATGATATTGCAAACACACTTCCTGCTTCAAAGATAATCTTCGAAGCTGGCGCGTATTTAGTTCAATTTGTTGTAGTAATATGTAATTAGAACAATCTCACCAGAAACCATCCAAGGTAGCGCTGCCATCACTATGGAAACTGCTTTACAGCGCGGTCACGGTGTCACGCTTACTCCTTGCCTCGCCGTCGTCGCGTACGCAGTTCGTCATCATTGGAACAAACGGTGCTTCACAAGCGCTTCATCATTCGCAATACACAAAATTATGCACATGAACCTACACTATGATTTTCTAGCCACTCGCGAATCACTGATGGCGCGGCATATTAGCCAAAGACGAGAAAAGAACGTGAAAAACTGGAGCAAATCAAAGCCACACCATAAGCACTT
>NW_026917567.1:0-25000 GCF_035046485.1 Aedes albopictus
TATTGCCCGTTTGTTTTGGTATTTTGTGTGCTGTATGAGTTATATTGTATGAGTGAAAATAATGAGAGTGAATGAGAATGAATGAAAGTGTGTGAAATGGCGGGGTGTTCATTCAAATGTCTTGTGTGATTGTGTGTACGCGTAGGCCAGTGATTGGGATGAATGAGTGATACACTTTGGATGAATGTGGATTGAATTGGAACCCCATCTGTCTAGGAAGTATAAATACCGTCAGGACGGGAATACTGGACGTCGGAAGAAAAGAATAACAAGAAAAACAAGACCACGACAACCGTTCCTCTGCTATGCTACTTCCGACCGGAGGCTAGCAGGGTTTTAGGAAGTCAGGTTGTTTTGAGTGTTATCCCGAATTGGTCTGGGGGAGTTGAAGATTCTTAGCTCTCCCATTGAGAACCGGATGTGTCCGAGGGTGGTCTGGTGCCGTTAATAGCGACGGGTCCCAGTCCTTGTCTGCAGAACAACCACGAGACGATGTACCGATTTAGCTTTTTCTTTTTGTTCGGTCGTTTCCCTGATTGTGTCTATGTAAACACTTTTAATCTGTGGAAAATGTCTTTGTGTGGTTAGGTTAGGCAGATTTTTTATTTACACTTTTTTATTTATTTTATTCATATTTCCATGTTAATTTATTTCATTTTAATTCGTTATATATATTGTTATCGGTGTTAGGTGTTAGGGTTAGAAAAAAAAATGGTTTCCATTTTTTTTCTCCTCGGTGTGGGCGAGATTGTAACCCGCGGTTACAATTTCGTTCTATATTTATGTACACCACTGTGTTTTGGATCATTTTAATTTGTTTGTTTTTATATTTACTTTTTATTCGATATTTATTTAGTTAGAATGTAGGGAAATAAAAAACGTTATTTATTGTATCGGTGAGGCATTCGACCCCCAAGCTCCCCAACCACATGGCACACATCGAGAGCAGCAGCAGAACAATCGTTTGCGGTGTGTGGTGGCTATTTTGTTTTGGTCGAGCCGAGAAAAAAAAAGAGAAAGTTACGAACCGCGAAACGCGACGGACACGATTTCGTTCCCCGTTTTATTTCACCGGGAATAAGTGCAATTAAATCTCCGTGTCGTTTTTTTTGGCTGGATGGTTGTTCCCAGCAACGTCGGGAGTGCGCTTTAAGAGTCCTCAAAAGTGCCGGCCCGCGGTTCGGGAACATTTTAGTGCAGTGGAAAAGTGCTGTGCTAGGGTGAGGACCACCGCCATAGCGGTTCGCAAAGAGTCCAAAATCCCACCGTCTTCGCTACACGGGCTCAGCCAATAGAGCTTTGTCTCGCCCGTGTAGCTAATTGCCAAGGAAGACGAAGCAAGGTAGTACAAAGGGGCGTGCTATCCTTGGGTAGTAAACTGCGGTTTCTACCGGGACTTGCTACGGCGAGTAGCCTGTCCGGTGATTTTCACCACCGTCGCTAGGGGGGATCTGACAAAGGAGCCCGCTCTTCCCCCTAGCTAATCGCCAAAGACGACTACTTCGGTAGTCCTGAAAGTGCCCAAAGAAGAAAAAGTGAAGAGAAGAAGAAAGAAAGAAGAAGAAGAAGCTCCGCATAGGCCGTGCGGGAGCGAAACAAACGACGACCACCACCACCACCGTTTTGCAGCAAGGGCCCCAACGTGTGACCAGCGACCAGTGCCTTGGGGAAAACGGGGCAAAACACTCCTAAGGTCAGATTAGAATATAAGTATTTTAAATTGCAAAATTATTTATTTCTTCATTTGATTCCATCCGAAATTCAAATATTAGTGAAGGTACCCTGCTTTAGGCCGCCCTGCCGGGTAACAGCGGGTAAGGGCTGAAAGCGTCTTGGTGCACCATTCTGGCAGAGAAAACTCTCAGTAAGTACTAGTAGAAGTGCTCATAAAACACTTAAGCTGAGAAGCAGGATTCTTTCCAGTAGGGATGTTACGCCAAGACGACGAAGAAGAAGAAGACTATCAATCTCTTTGTGTATCGCAAGAACAACAGACATGAAAATCCACGAAGGTTGCACCATGTGGCGCCGGGTTTTGGAGCGAAAACTATACGAAGTTCATTGTCGTTACCTAGGTCGTTACCCAATTGACCGGAATCCCTATGACCCGTTCCGCATTGACCAGATCTGCCCAGAACCCTTCAAAAATAGTCTTAAACAATATGTTTCTCATTTCAGTGAAGCGTGCAGAGAAGTTATGCAATAAAATGCATAAAGGGAATAGGGTGGGGCGGGGCAAGATGGATCAGTGCCATTTTCGAGCGCATTACTCATGTTTTGATTATGTTAATAATTTTGTTAGATGACCAGCATGAATATACAAAAGTTTGGGGCATTGATTGGAGAATTATTCACTCTCATTGGAAATAAAAAATAAAATGGGTTTTAGCCTTTTTTCTTATGCGATACATTCCATATAATCTCCATATAAAAGGCCGCGGGGCAAGATGAATCACCTTCAATTTTGAACGTATTTTTGGAGCATTCAAAAGTTATTTAGTTTTTATTACAAGACTATCTCATAATTGACTTCATTCAAGCGGAATGAACGCTCAAAATTATAACATAAAATTATGATATTTTTTTAGTAAAAACATCGATTTTCAACCCAAGTAACAATTCAAAATCATTAATAAACATGCCAGTTGATTAAATGTGCTACAAAGGCGTCGACAGTTGTACAAGAGTAAATGTTGAACAAAATGGCAAATAAATGTTTCATGCAGTGGAAACTGCACGTTTATTAAACATATTTCTGCTCCTTGAATAACCAATGGTACAAAAGTTGAAAGACAGTTGCTTAGGTGTTCACATCATCTGTCTAATAGTGCTCTAATAAAGATAGAATACAAGCTGCTTCTGACATATTAGATGCCGTTATTCCACATATGATCATCAATCGAACAAGTAGCTTATTTAAAGTTTAACAACTTTTGCTTGATCATTTTATTCAAGCACACTGATATAGCTTAACAACAAGTTGCTACCATGTTTCTTCAATACAAATGTTACACTTTTATTCAAGTAACGTTGATTAGCAGTGGTACTGTATCACTTAATTATCGTTGTTCGCCCTGCCCCTTTTTGTAAACACGATTGCTGATTAGGAGCCTAAGAAAAGCATCCGCGGCTACAAGCTTAAAGATCAAACAAACTTCTTGCAGCAGCTCAAAATATTCACTTTTCACAAATATTCTAACTCACCTTTTACACTACCCGCTCCAACAACAGCAAAATCAGCAACAAAAACACCAGAAAATGCAGCTGAAGTGGATCCTGGGCGGCTCCTCTGTTTGGTATTAATACCCACTTTGGTGGCACTGGTCAAACCGGGCTCAGCTTCCTTATGTTCATATTTTATAGCTGCTTAGAGATATACACAAGCGTTACACATTCTTCTCCCGACACAGAACAGAAGCGGTGAAAATAAAACATAGTTCACTTGTTTAGGCGTTCAAATTAATCAAAAGTTCGAAGAGATACCAATCTCACAACACAACACCGTGAATTATTGACGGACTAGCAAAATAATTAGCATGCATGCCTTATGATTAAACGTTGCGGTTACAATTATTCCAACATTGATCAGCTTCAATGTTTATGTTTATAATTAGTTGAATAAAATATTTAAGCAATGTTTAAGCAGCATATGTATTCGACTCAGGGATTGAATATTTATATACTGCTGAAATTTGCCGATTCATGTAATTCGGATTGAAGCAGAGCGGATGCAGGCGAGTGTGAACCCAAAGGTGCAGAGTTCGAGTCTTTCCATTGATGTGATTTGTCTCATAAAATTTAATAAAATAAAGATGTTGGGGGTACATAATCAGAGAGAAATAATCCAGATTCAATACAAATGCAGAAATGTAGAAAGTTAAATCATTTTTGCTATTGTATTGTTACAATGATATTGAAGAAACGTTTAAGAATCGTTTTTGTAGCAATTGTTAAACCATATCTATTAATAGAAATAAATTTCGTGAGTTGTATCACGGCCCCAGCATGTTTTGATTGTATTATGGTGGAATAAATATCGAAGAAAGCTTGTTAATATGCACTATGCCGCTAATGCACAATAATGGTTTCTAAAACCATTCTTAAATGATTAAACAAATGGCGTCATACAACATTGTTTAAGAAACGTTGAAGAAAAGTTTCTGATGTTTGTGTAAATTGCTGATGGTTCTAACGTTGAACAAGAGTTTTACAACCGATGAACGATCATTGGATAAACATTAATTTAATCGTGCTTATATAACGGTTGATGTTGAATAGATTCTCATTTTTGGGCGAACAAGAGTTGAAGAACAGTTTTATTTCAAAATTATTCAAATATAATACGACTTGCAGTTTAATAACGTTGCTTTGAGAAACATTTCTTAAAGCAAAAATTGTTTCTTGGGAAGTCGCCTTAAGACCACTCAAATCATAAAGTTTTTTTATATTTCAAATAATTTTATAAAATGTTTACTAGTAGCTCTTGTTTACTCAGTATGGATATGGAGCATATATGAATGCGGAACAAATCTTATATTTTGACGTTTTTTGTTGAGAAAATGTGAATTACTTAAAAGGTGACCCATCTTGCCCCGCACTTTTTTCACGGCGCAAAATCGATCACTTTTTAAAACTGCTTGTTTAACATCATATATTGTATTTAATGAACTTTTTATCGACTTTTAGCATAGCTAGCTAGTGTATTAAAGAGTAGCGGAAGAATAAAAACCAATACGATTTGTATTCACAAAGTTATGGTGATCCATCCTTAGGTGACCCATCTTGCCCCGCCCCACCCTACATTTGTGGATTTTCAAGCATATAGCAATGATGAAAACTCATATTTCGGAAGATCCGAATTTCCGGAACCGGTTCTCAATAATTAGTCAATATTAATTTCTATAATCAAAGTCCACGTGAATACCTTTCCAACGATCCTTGGACGGTCCTGATTGATTGTTTGGTTGCAAAGTTATAGCTTACCAAAGTTAGGGTCTCTAAAGCGGCATTTTTCACTTGAAGCAGGTTTCCGGTGGCCACAGTGGCCAAAACCGGATTTCTCCGGTGGTTTTGAAAACTAGACTTGTGCCCCTTTCATTTGAGCCAAAGAGATCCAAAATCGGACAAGCCACTGATTTTTTCGAGCTGTCCAAAGTTTGGGGTCAAAAATGACCCCAGGGTCTTATTTGTAACTTTTTTTTAGGGACCAAGGAAGGTTAAACTTTCCATATTTTTGACAATGCTTTCCTTAACCTGGCTGTAACTTGAAAATGATCAAACTTATCGCAGTTTTTGAACCCTAATTCGAACGAAAGATCATTGAATTTTCTATCAAATAAGATCTTTTAACCCGAGTTGCCATCGGCGGCACGCACACCCGTCTGCCGGACAAGGGAAGGTTCATTTATTACGTCCATCGTTTTTCGGGATTTCTAGACCCCCCCTCCCCCCTCTGTCACGCTATATCCCTATACCTACACGTACTGTCACACTTTCCTAGACCCCCCCCCCCCAAATCTTGGACGTAATTTTTGAAAGTTTCCCAACAGCAGCAAGGCACGTGTGAATGAGAGCGACAACGCGCGCTGCTGTTGGTTAATTTGGCATGGTTTCCGTGATTCCCGTAATCTTAGGAGTCACATGATGATTCCGGTAACCTAACACCGTGTATATACCGTCCATGTACCTCAGTTCTTTCTCTTTCTTGAATAAACCGTGGACTAAGGACTGTTCAATTTATTAAACGGACAACTTGCTTGTGCGATATCTTTTTTATTTTTCAATAAAATCATTATCAGTTTTTTGCATAACTTTCTATAGCTATTCTCAAATGTAGGAAAAATATAAAATTAAGCAAGATGTTCTTTATTGTGTAACTGAAGCGAATTTCGTAAAACATCAATAAAACCCCATTTCTCAAAATTCGACAAAACTTCCCACATCCTAAAAATGCACATTTTCATGAAGTTTTTAATGTATTGGAATCTTATACTAGGGTAAGAAATCAAACTTTGAACTAGTCAAATTGTAATCTTAATTTGAACCATTTCAAAATTCATTAAAACGACGTACTTTTCAGGCAAATATTGTCCTGAAAAAGATGTTAAACAGCTTTCCGTAATGTAACCTGATAACATGGACTTTAAAAGCATTGAAAAAAGCGTTTTTGTCATGGAAAACAGGCAATTGAAAAATCACTGTGATTTCACCCATTTCTCCCAAGAGAAAGCACATTTTCGGTGCACTCGTACAGCTCATGCATTTTATCACACGCAATATGTGAACACGTCAAATGAGAGCTTATTTATCGTAGAATCGACCAACCGAATAATATTCCGCATTATTTGTCATAAAATTATCAAATTTAAGTGATTCTTACTTGGAGAATGTTATCTTAAGTTGAACCATTTGTAATCTTAATTTGAACTAGTAAAAGGGGGTTAGCTTCTAGTGTTGGCTTGTAGATTGCGCTAGTGGTTGCTTTGTTTACTCTTGGGGGATGAAAAAATCCAAATTTAGTTTCCAAATTCCTAAAGAATTTCGAACATTCTGAGTTGAGTTTCCACTGCCTAATGAAAAATGGGTATGAGAATTAGCAGATTCATGTGATTTTTCATTGTTTAGCATGGAATTGGCTGTTTTGTGAGTTGCTCGAGCTGCTGCTGGCAGTAGTTCAAATTAATATTAAAATTCGTTCAAATTATGATTACGATGGTTCGAATTAAGATTAAAATCATTGTTGATGAAAAATCAAATATTTCACTGAAATTCAGTGCAAATACATACTTTTTACCATTTAACAGAAAGCTTATACCCGTAGCTTTCATGTACATACGATTTTGCCGTAGTAAATTATTTCCATGTGGGAGAAATAATCACTTAAAATTTGCACTGCTTCAGAAAGCCACAATTTGGTTCAAATTTTGATTACCTACCCTATTCTACTAAAGGTAAAGCTCAAAAGTTGATCAGTAATAATGCACCAAGCATTCTCCAGCTTGATATAGCGAGTCGCCTTGTTTTCATATAAATTATCAAAAAAAAGTTCATTTAAGTCCTGTGTTGCAATAGCATCACGGATTCGACTGAAAATTTATCCAGAGTAGTAAAATATTGCTCTCTGAATGATACAGAAGAGAAATTTACTTTTAGTTGCATTTTTCATCAAAAATTTTATCCATAAAGATGGTCATATTAAAAAAATCATACTTTTTGCTCCATTGATGCAGATTTTCGACTCTAGCGAATCTTGTTAGGGAACGTCCATAAATTACGTCACGCTTTGAGGGGGGAGGGGGGGTTCGGCGAAGTGTGACAATCCATACAAAAATTTCAGAGGTCTAATACAAAAAGTGTGACATAGGGGGGAGGGGGGGTTGAAAATGACAAATTTTTGCGTGACGTAATTTATGGACGTTCCCTTATTTATTTTCAACAAAGTTGGTCCTATGCTATTGTACACCTTATTTAATAATAATCGGGTGCAAATTTTTTATTTCCAACATCATTGTTATGCAAAATTTCCATTTGGTTGCATGGTTATTTGGAAGAACCTTCAGAGAACGAAACTGTTTTGATTACTGTGTCTGTAAGGGCGCACAGTAATCAAACCAGCAATGCTATTAAGACGCAGTTTTCTGCATTTAAATCCACATTATTCCCAGTTTCGTTTGGATGCATAAAAAAATTGATTATTTAATATTTTCATGCCCTTTTTGCTTTACAATTGAATTTTGTTAAAAAATGAATCTCACTTGAGACTTTTATATCTCAACACTTAATTTTCTAATTGTGTTTATTGTCGCGCTTATCTTAGATTCTCAACAAGTTGCGTTCGAAACGCGCAGCATCAGATCGCGCCAGACCGCGCACGTATGATTTGTACACGGTGTGCACCTTGGCTAAAACTGTTTTTGCAGCCGCCGGGTGGGAGCTGTGTTGGATAATCAGCCGCCGTATACAAATCAAACGGGGCGCAATCTTTTCGCGATAAACGACGGCTGATTGAGATCATCATCATCTGAGTGATTAAGCTGGGATGCACAATAAATTTTGCCAGAATGTTTATAACTCATGCTGCTACAGCATGGCACATACTTTTCTGGTATTAAAAACGATATACCATATGTGAACAGTAGTTTTATATATATTTTCAATTTTCAGCAATCGAAAAATTCACCTTATTTAACACCTGGCCGATTTTCTAAAAATTAAAACTATTTTTATTCGATTCAAAAATGATTAATATAATGGAAGATGACGTACTGAACAACGAAACAAGGGTGGTTAAATTTGAACTAGGGTATTGGTTCCCTTCTTAAGCATGTGGCTCCCATTTTCATTCTACGAAAAACAAAGGATTGAAGCGCTGTTTGTTTTGTTTCTTATTTTTGTATTTTTTGTTAGAAGTGAGCACCCATGAAAACAAAAAGAACGGAATCAATCGGTGCCATAATCGCTTGTTTTCGAATAGCATGAACATGGGAGCGTGAGATTACTGATGGCACACATACCCTACGCGTAATCTTTTAATAGCCTTGTAAAGTTGTCCGTTTTATAAATTGAACAGTCCTTAGTTAACTGCCTCCATTTGCACAACAGTCCCATGTGAATGGGAAACCCAGCAAACATGGGACTGCACTGAGAAAATTCCAAAGTTAAAGTTTATATAGCTTCGGATTATACAGTTTATAAGACATTGCAATCCCTTTTCCTATATGTGTAAATATAAACATTATAGCGCCCTATTTAGTTTTAATGAGGTGACCTATTTAACGTATACAGGCTGCCTTTTCAATTTATGTGTGAGCAAACATAAGAATTAAGGATGGGATCCTATAGTTAAAAATCATATCCTCTCAAACATAATTTTAAAGTTTGGGATACTCGCAGTTCTCTCAGCGTTCTAGCAGCTCGTAGCAAGCTTGCAACGGCCATCTTGTACATCGAACCATCGAATTCATTTGGCAACGTTTGCTGACCAATATTGGTATTTTAAGGTAATTTTTAGTTGTTTTATCCATAATAAATCTTCATAAAACATAATTTTCTTATTCATTACAGCTGAACTACTTCTAAATGTACGAGGAGAAGTAGGTTCCGGCGGTTTCAGATGAAACATATTCCTACCAGCGTAAACATCCAAAGATGATCCGACGGCCGATCCGGTGATGAACTTTCCGGCCTCTATGCAAAGAAAAACGGACTGAGACAACATTCTTAATTCGAGGGAAGAGGAAGTGGATATTAAGGAGAAGGAGGAACGGCAGGGTGAAGCGCAGAAGGATGAGGAGCAGAAACCGGAAGATGACCCGATCATATCCAGCTTTTTACGCTGGCTATAAAACAACGAGGGGTGAATCGATTGTGACATTTCTTGCCGACAGATTTTATAGTAAAATCTTAGTAGGCTAAAATTATAGGTTGTTGATTCGACTGTCAAAAATTTTCACCACTTGTGTTTGGAAACTGCCAATTCTTTTTATCGTTTTGTATCCAAGTTTTAATCATATTATTCTGTAGTTAATTGCATTTTTTTGTAATTTTAGGCATCCTGAAACGGCCATGAGTTCTTGTGGGAAAAATTTGGATAATTTTACGCAATATAAAAGGGTTGTTCTAGTACGATTCCCTTTCATGTACCCGAGGATCATATCGAGAAGCGCCAGTTCAATTATTAATGCTCTAACAATTTCGTGCGTGGATGTCCGGTTGATAGAAGCAATCTCAAATGTCCTCCTACGTAAAAAAATCCTGATTGTTCAATGTGGTTACCGTTGGATTTAATTCACCATTATTGAATGAGATTATCCTAAACTTTGACTTATTTTTAAAATTGTGTCCATTAGCTTTGGTCATATGCACTTTACGGAGTAGAAAGTTTAGAATGATGGATTTAATTTTTAGAAGGTATTCCCAGTACAACGTCCTGTGTTTAATTCTGACCGTTTTTGAGGATGATAGTTTGTGCTTTCATGTGCTGTACCTGACGTTGTGAAAACCATGATTATACCGTTAAAAAGAAAACGAAGCTTTTGCCTCTGCTGGATCTTGTTGCGTTCCCGGTATGTTGTATCATTAAAAGCCCCTTCCACTAGAAAGCTAGGATAACGACCGTCAAGTCTGTCCATAAACCATGTAGACTCAGGGGGGGGGTGGGGTGGACAGGTATGGTCTGGTCGAAGTCTGCGCTCCATGCAAATTTTGAAAATTTTGGTATGGACACATATGTAAGAGGGACGAGGGAGGGGGTTGGGGTTTCCGGGATGATTAAAAATGAGTCTGGGAACAGCGCCTCATTTCTCGAGCATTCGTGGGAGAACTATCTGATCAGAAATCGTCAAGCCAACGAACCGGGTGCTCCATGGTGTTGTCATAAAACTCCTAAAACCATGCATATGGATTAGTTCACTCATCATCTCATTTTTTAATGTCAGCCTGGATGCCAGCTATTGCAATTAGTTCTCTTTCAACCTGGAAATGTTAAAAATGTCAGGATTAAGTAAGAAGTCATTGAAACAAATCGATTCCTATTTCTACAAACAAGAAACAAATTTCGACGTTTCACGATGTAAACATACAATTTTTCGAACAAAGCTTGCTTTGATTTTACCATAACAGTTTTTATGGTGTCGGCAAGAAATGTCACAATTTTATTTATGGCAAGCTAGCGTAAAAAGCTGGATAGGTCGATCCGGCACGTTTATTAAGAAGAGGAGGAGGAGGAGGAGGAGGAGGAGGAGGAAAGGACGCGGAGCAGGAGGAGGAACCGAAACCGGAAGAGGAAGGGCGTTTTCATCATGAGCCAGAATCTAGGCCGAAATTGAACCGTATAATCATTGTTGCTACCAGCGGGGAGGATAAAAGTATGACATTCTATGTAATTTGAACTGGTAATGCAACAAACTGTTATCACAGTAAGCGTTATTGTTACTACGTTAATAAAATCATTCTCTGTTACGACTCTAACTTGAGTAGACGCGTTTTCTATTAGGTTATGGGCCCAGCATAGCCTCCATAGCAACAGTTGTTGATAGCGTGAAAACAGAGGAAAATTTTTCGTAGACGTGTTCAAAGATGTCGTTGAGGAGAACTGGAGACGGACTTTCACCTCCTTTAAGTCAAGTGACAGGAAATTTCGAGCAAGGTGTTGTTAATCAAGAAATTCGCGGTTCAGAACAAGTAGCTGGGACGTCGGGCCGGAATCAGCAAACTAGGATGAGTGAGCAGAGAATTCCCATCGGCAGTGTGTCCCACAAACCCTTGGAAAATCTGAAAGGCCGGAATGATTACGCAGCATGGGCGTTCGGCATGCGAATGGTCATGATAAAGGAAGGAACATGGTGTGCCGTTGACCCTCCCGAAGGCGTTCAGATCAGCGACGAATTGTCCCAGCGAGCTTTGGCAACCATCTGTTTGAGCATCGAGCGTTTCAACTATAGCCTAGTTCAAAATGCTCGAACGGCGCAAGAAGCATGGAGAAACCTTCGAGCGGCTTTTCAAGACAGTGGAAAATACCGTAAAATTAGTTTGTTGCGAAAACTTATGCGGATGGAACTGGAAGAATGTAATTCCGTCGAAGAATACGTAGATGAGATCCTGACCACCTGCCAGAAGCTTCAAGAAATTGGGTTTCCAATCAACGATGAGTGGCTATCACTAGTGCTGATGATGGGACTTCCTAAACGGTATGAACCCATGGTGATGGGCATGGACGCGTCTGGAGTGAAGTGGACAGCTGATTGGGTCAAGTCAAAGATTCTTCAAGACGTTACAATCGATGGCTCCAGTTCCGGCAATACGAGCGGTGCTTTGGCAGCACGTCCTAAGAAGGCAATGAAGAAGAAGGATAAATCCAGCATCCAGTGTTACAAGTGCGAGAAATTTGGACATTATGCATCGGAATGTCAAGGCCAATCGAAACAGACACCGGAAGGCAGCGTTACTGGCAGTTCATCAATCCAACAGTGTTCCAGAAGAATGGATCCTTGACTCAGGAGCAGGTGATCATATGTGTAGAACGAGAGAAGCACTGATCGATGCCGGGGAAGTTTCACAATCAATTTATGTGGCGGATGCATCAGAACTAGCAGTTGTAGCCTCAGGGTCCATAGAAATCGAAGCCGATGTGAATGGTGAGTGTTCTACGCTAGATGTATCAAATGTATTATGTGTTCCAGACCTGGCTGTGAATTTACTTTCCGTGAGTCGAATTTGTAAGAAGGGCTACAACGTTACTTTCACGAGCCGGTCGTGTGTAGTGAAGCACGAATCAACTGGAACGATAATTGCCACTGGTCGTGAAGCGGATGGTTTATACAAGCTTAACCAATTTGGACAATCCAGTGCTTGCGTAGTACGTTCATCTAATCTGGAGCTATGGCATAGACGATTGGGCCATCTGAACGTTGAAAGTATCAAGCGGCTTCCTCGTATGGTCCTAGGAATGGATGATCCGGTCGGTTCGATGTCACCGTGTGTTCCTTGCATCGAGGGCAAACATCAAAGATTACCCTTCAAGTCAAGTGGCAGAAGAGCAAATGAAATTCTCGAAGTGGTTCATTCAGACTTGTGCGGACCGATGGAGAAGACGTCAATTGGAGGCAGCCGATTTTTCGTTACATTCATTGATGATGCTAGCAGGATGGTGTCGATATACTTTCTGAAATCGAAAAATGAAGCGTTCGAAGTGTTCAAGCAGTATAAAGCAGAATCCGAAACTCAAACAGGTCGAAAGTTGGAATGTTTCCGGACTGATAATGGAAAAGAGTTTGTTAACAAGCAGTTCGAAGACTATCTGAAGGAATATGGAATCCGACACGAAACCACCGTTCCTCATAACCCGGAGCAGAATGGCTTAGCGGAACGTATGAATCGCACAATCCAGGAGCGGGCGAGGTGCTTAATGTTCAATGGAAAGCTAGGAAAACAGTTTTGGGCGGAAGCGGCATCAACGGCTGCCTATCTGATAAATCGGAGCCCGACGAAAGGATTACCTGTCACACCGTATGAAAAATTCACGAATAAGAAGCCGGATTTGTCAAACCTTCGAGTCTTTGGATCAAAAGCGATGGCGTACATTCCGAAAGTCAAGCGTAGGAAGTGGGATGCCAAATCCACGCCGTGCATTTTCATCGGTTATTCGGCATACTCTAAAGCCTACCGTGTATACAACCCAGCAAGCAAAGAAGTGTTTGAAAGTCGAGATGTAATAATCCTGAATGAAGACCCTGCAGCGGAGATGGAGCCAGCCCGTAACACAATCGATGAACCTTTGGTATCCTTCACAAATTTGTCAAGCGATGCGACTATTGAAGAAGTAAACCCTGGGTCTACAGATCGTGACGAACCGGATGAACCAGTTATCGAAGCTAATGATGATCAGCCACAACAACCGTGCGCGCTCCCCTCACAATTTGCTCAAGAACTTCCTATGAGGCGTAGTGAGAGGGAGCGCAGAGTTCCAGGCAAGTATACTGGCTTTAAAATGACGTTCAGTGCCATCCCACAGAAACTTGCCCTTTCACAGATACGAGAGAATGAAAAGCTTATGTCCCAAGTTGGTTCGGCGACCCCGCTGGACAGGAAAGATAATGCGTTCCACGTTGGTTCGGCGACCCCGCTGAACAGGAGAGATGATGTTCCGAGACAAGAATACGATGACGGCAAACTGCCACCAGCATATGGTACGAAGGATCCACAGACAACGGAAGAAGCTTTGAATCGTGCCGACAGAAATCAGTGGATAGAGGCCATGCAATCCGAGTATCAAGCATTATGCGATAACGAGACGTGGTGTCTTGTTGATCTTCCCAGAGGACGGAAGCCGTTGAAGAATAAATGGGTTTACAAGCTCAAGACGAATGCAGACGGTACGATTGAACGCTACAAGGCCAGGTTGGTGATAAAGGGATTCTCTCAAGTTAAAGGTGTAGATTATACTGAAACTTATGCACCTGTAGTTCGTTACGCCACGATCCGATATCTTTTGGCGCTGGCGGCAGAGCTGGATCTTCATGTGCACCAAATGGACGCGGTTACAGCATTTCTACAGGGAGACTTGAACGACGAGCAAATTTATATGGAGCAGACAGTTGGTTTCGAAGACGAGCGTGCGCCGGCCAAAGTTTGCAGATTAAAGAAAGCTCTCTATGGCCTCAAACAAGCGAGCAGAGTGTGGAATAAGAAGCTGGACAGCAGACTGAAGCGTATGGGATTGAAGCGTTCCAAATATGATACGTGTGTGTATTATCGGAAAATTGAAGACAAACTGATTATAATTGCTGTGTACGTAGACGACTTTCTAATTTTCGCAAATGACGAGAAGATGATTGAAGATGTAAAGCGCCAGCTTAGCGAAGAATTCAAAATGAAGGACTTAGGAAAGGCAGAACAGATTCTCGGGCTGCGCGTGATCAAATCAAAAGATGCTGTTTCTATCGATCAAGAACGTTACGTTGACGAACTATTGGAGAAGTTTAATATGAAGGATTGTAACCCAGTTTCTACTCCTCTTGATGCGAATCAACGACTTTCCAAAGAAATGTGTCCTAAAGATGATGACGAAAGACAGAAGATGCGAAAGATTCCATTCCGTGAGCTGGTAGGAGGACTACAATTCATTGCACAATGTACAAGACCTGATATTAGCCATGCAGTTAGTGCGGTGAGTAGCTATTGCAGTGATCCTGGATTTGCTCATTGGACAGCGGCAAAACGAATACTTCGATATCTCCGTGGTTCCAAAACTTGCAAGATGACGTACAGGAAGACTGGTGATTCCAAGTTTTCTGGCTATAGTGATGCGGATTGGGGTAACGACTCCGAAACTCGGCGTTCCTACAGTGGCTAAGGAGTGTATCGGAAAGTAGTTGAAAATGTTCAGGATGCTCTATCTCGAAGCTGGGTTGGTCTTTTCATTTCGGTTCTTCTATGAAATCTTCACAATATAGTTAAGTTTGGAACAGCTTGGAAAAAATTGGAAAATGTTTAGTATTTTTGAAAATATGGTTGAATGAATACACCTCACAAAATAAAAATCTGCACAAAATGCAATTTTGTTAAGATTTTTCAACATTTCAAAAATTTGTAGTGAATAAAATTTGCACGATAAAAAATCTGGAAAATATTGATGCTTGTTAACAGTTATGTACACATAACATATCATTCAACACCGACTTTCAAAATTCATATTTTCGATTTAAAAATCTCCTATATCTACAAAATGGTCCATTCCAAAAAACGTATATTTTTTGCTCAAACTTTGAAGTTCTGCTTTTAATATCTTAAAAAGTTATAAAATTCCATTTTTTGCTCTAACTTACTCGTCGGTAAAATAAAAAACAAACCCTATTGAAAAAAATGCGAATTTTTCATTTTATGTATTTTTTATTTGCGTAAACATGATTTGGAGGAGCATAGAAAAAAGGGGTTCCTCAAAAATGGCTTTTTTTCATTTTTAAGATATGCGCTTGGAGATTTTTCTTGAAAAAAATAATTTGCCTATATAATGAGGATTCTGGAGCTTATTATATTTGCACAAAAAAGTTAACAATTTTCGAGCATTATCGAACTTTTTTCGCAATTTCAATTTTTAAGAAGGTGTGCAAAAATATAAAAACATGTGTTCATTAACCTAGGTTAAAAACCCAGTTAAAAGAACATTTTTAGAAAATCATAAAAGCCAATTATTTTTTCAAGGATTTATACAGTATCTCCAAAAATAAAATTACTTAAAAGTTGTATTAAACTATTTTTGAGGCTATTGTAAACATTTTCAACTACTTTACGATACACTCCTTATGTCTTTCTTCAGAGCGGTGGAGCAGTCACATGGAGTTCTCGAAAGCAATCAACCGTTGCTCTTTCAACAACAGAAGCGGAGTATATGGCATTATCATCGGCAACTCAGGAAGTCATCTGGTGGAAAGGATTCTTGGACGAGCTCTTAGGAATTGCCGATCCGATAACCATCAAATGCGACAACAAAAGTGCAATCAGCTTGGCTGAGAAGGAAATCGGATACTCGGCAAGAACTAAACACATTGACATCAGACACCATTTCATCCGAGAGCAACTGGAATTGAAGTCAATGAAACTAGAACATGTTCCCTCTAATTTTCAAGCTGCGGATATTCTAACAAAGGCGCTACCTGGCTCAAAGTTAATTGAAGACAGGAAGCAACTAGGTGTAATATGAAATTCCGCTTAAGGGGGGATGTTATCACAGTAAGCGTTATTGTTACTACGTTAATAAAATCATTCTCTGTTACGACTCTTACTTGAGTAGACGCGTTTTCTATTACAAACGAACATTCTTCTGTGGTAATGCCGTTATAATAAACAATAACTAGTATTTTGAAAAGGACATTTTTGTTTGAATATTGCTTGAATCATGACTTTTATGTGAAATTTATACATAATTATTGAATAACGATGCATAAATATTATAAACCTCACACATATTTTTTATTCACCACGCTTATAAATTTCAAAAATTTCTAACCATAACTTTTATTTGCGAGAAGTTTAAGAAAAATTATGCCTGCAATCATACTTTTTAAAGGCGATGCCAAATTGCAAAAAAATATGTAGTTTCACACATAATAGTTAAACGGAAAATCTCCTCAGTGCACACATGTGTAATGCGAATAGGGGCAGTTAACATCGTGTTTCTTTTAAGTTAACACGGTCAACCCTTCCAGCTTTACGGTAGCTGAGCAAACAGTGGAGAATGTTGAAAGCTTCCAATATCTTGGTAGCTACATGGCGCCGGTGGTGGCACCAAGATCGACATAGGTGATAGGTGCACGAATCAAGAAGGCGAGAGCTGCTTTTGCGAGTTTAAGAAATGTATGGAAAAACAGTCAGATTAGTGTATTCAACGCACCAAAATCCGAATTTTCAATTCAAACGTAAAATCCCTGCTGATATGCGCTAGTGCAACCTGGTGTGTATCACTGGAGAACATTCAACGGCTGCAGCAAGTCTTCATTAAAAGATGTCTGCGGTATATAATTCATGCAAGGTGGCCTCACAATAGGATCATCGTCGATGTCATCAAATGCAGGCCCAGAGGCTAGTTTCAGACGATCATTTACGCCCCCCGTACGATACAAATGAAAAACATCAGCCTGTGATTGTTTGTATTAATAATTTCAAGATTGTATAGATTCCTTACTATTATCTAAACTGCTATTATCTCGCGATATGTCCAACAGATCGTCTTCCTCTTCCTGTGGATCCATGTCGTATATCCGGATGGTTCGTTGAGATTCGGACACCACCGAAGTCATATTCCTCGAGCCGGACACGGCAATCTTTCCGGCATCCATGCCCTCCAGCAGCTTCAAGGAACCTTCCTCTATGAGCGTGTAGGCGTTGACTACACGGCAGCAACTTCCACCGCCGGTCGCGTCGGATATGATCTGGTTATTGACCAATGGAATCGTTTCCAGCACTTCCCAGATCCGATCTAGCGCAAGCTGCATGAAGTAGCTGCTGGAGCGGCCTTCACTAGTACGCGCCCGCAGCAAAACCGAGAGTATTTCCATATTGTAGAATTGGATGTGTTTGAAGGTGAGATCCCCGATGGCCGCCAAACGGGCGTCAAAATAGGGTTTCTCCAGGAAACGTAAACGGATCGAGCGGATCATCGAGGCCGAATTGCATTCTGTCAAGACGAGACTGTTGTCGGAATCGAGCATGGCGAAAAGCGACACATTTCGATCTTCTAGGTCCAACTGGGTGACGGTTTGCTGGAAGCCGTGCTGGGGATCAGTGTTCCGTAGGGAGAGGATGCTTTTCTGCTTGAAGTCTTGACCGATAACGGTCACCGGTTTTTCGAAGATTTGTTGGATGCTGGTTTTTAGTTGGTGGTGTTGCTGAACAAGGGAGCTGTTTTCGTTGTGAGGATAGATCAAAGGACAAGCCTTGAGACACTCGTTCTCCTCGAGGAGTCTGGTCCACTGATTTGAGACGTCCTCCTTGGGAGGAAACATCAAAGGCTTATCCTCCAGGTACTGACCGACGCGTTCCAAGTTGAACTTGCGCTTTTTTGTCTCCGAACTCGGAGCATCCTCCTCCATGGCTTCGTGATAGTTTGCGTCAAAATTGTTGAGAAATTCTGCCAGATAGTTGACCTCTTGCTGCGTCACAAAGGAGCTATCTTCGGCCAGAGTTTCGTCCATCAAACGAACGATCACTATGTACAACCATCGGAAAAATATCTTGAAATCTCTGGTAGAGGTGTCGATCGTTTGTTGCAGTTCATAGGCTTTGATTAAGAATGCTCCGCAGTTTATTAGGGCTTCCTTTGTAACATTACCCAGCAATGGTTTGTAGTAATAGACGTTGCTCACCATGCCTTGTAGAGAATTCAGGTGATAAAATACACTGCTGATAGCCGTGTGAAGTGGTTTAACCACCAGCTTCTGTATGGTGGAATAGCTCAACTCGATGCTATTCCCCAGTTTTTTCAGTCCTTTTTCCGTCAAGTCTCTCAGCAAAAACTGTTCCAGCGCTGGAGATGTACTTCCAAACATAAGTAGCTCCAGAAAGTCCGCTGAAATTGATCCCTGGGGTTGGCTGTTGGCGTACTTTGTCAGCTTGTTGTCCATCTCCAGCAGTACGGTCTCCCAAGCCTCGACAATGCACTCAATGGTATCCCCGATGTAGGTCATTGTTCCCAGAATGTGAGCATGTTTGATGGCCAGATTCATTAGCGACGTCGAGTAGCGCTGCAAGATGTCATTCTCGAAGACAACCAGCTCGAGCCACCCTCCACGTTGTACGACCACGAACAGCTGCTTGAAGTTTGAACTCATTTTCACTTCCTTAATCGTGCCCTCATCGGGTCGGATGTTGAGCGTTTGAAACACATCCAAATCACAACAGGACAACATCCCAAATACAGACAGGTTAACAAAACCGTTGGAGCTGCCAATGATCAGAAGGTTCAGAATCTGTTTTGAGTAGAACTTTAGGGTGTTGTATTCACAGGATTTGGCGGTCGACGATAGCGAATTCAAGCTTGGTAGCGGTGGCAGGAATGTGGTATAGTTATTCTACAATGTAAAAGGTTGTAAGGCAAGTTTGGCTCAGAAGTTTAGAAATATAGGTACTTACGATTGCATCTCCACTGGTGTCATTGATAGGAACTTCTTTATTGTTATCCGTCCAATTAATACAGCTGATATCCGCCTTGACGTTGAAATTATAGATTTCCTCCTTGTTTTCGATGTTTATCAGCAAAACAATCCCGTTACTGTAAGCTGTGGAATCAATAATTACAGAGCCACAGGAACAACTTTTTATATTAAGTATTTTGTCTCACCAATGGCCATCACTTTCTCCAGCGGCCTCCAGGCTATCCCACGCACTAGCAATCCTTCCTCAGGTGGTGGCAGTTGCCACACCTTTTGCCATTTTAGCCGATGAAGTATTACTTCTCCTGAGATTTGTAGATCAGTTCAGTCACTAAATAAAAAATAACGATTCAAACTAGGAACTCACCTTTGTCGTTTCCGATCGCTAACAGGTCCATTTTTTCGCTCCATTTGAGAATGTCCACACGGTAGCCTACGTTTTTGTTGCCGATTTGCTTCATCGGATTTTTACCAGCACCGGAATATTTAGATGAACTCATCTTATCGAAACTATACTCAACTTTCTGCTCAACTTCTGGTTTCTATTTATTTGTAAATCGTGGATTCAGGAAGCGAATAAATTCCGAAAGAATATCACCGTAAAATTGCGCGAAAGAACGCTGGCAGGCAACAGACTAAAATCTTGTTTACGTTTTGCCGGCACAAAGAGGAATACGTTTTCCGGTTTTTGCTTTTATCACTCTGTTCGGTTCATTACAGTAGTTTCTGAAGGGCGATCCATCAAAACGGATTGGTCCACTAAACGCACTCCAAATTGTCATCCATCGATCTTTTGTTTACGATCTCTTCAGCATACCGGCGACAATCATTCTAAATTTCAATTTTATTTTTATATTAATTTAAACTGCTTTTTGTAAGTCACCTAAAAATGTTTTCGCGACAAATTACTAGAATCTTCAACCACTCTATCGCTCTGAAGCGGCCATACTGCAGCGACCCAGGACGCATAGAAAAAAGTGAGTAATCATCATACACGCGCCACAACCCAATCTCACGCATGTTTTACGTCACCCTTCCCCGGCGCTATTCAGCGGTCAACAGCGTCACGTTGCTGGGCCGTGTCGGAGCCGATCCGCAAAAGCGCGGTAACGATGCCCACCCGGTGGTCACATTCTCTCTGGCAACGCATTCCAACTATCGGTACGAGTCCGGCGACTGGATGCAGAAAACCGACTGGCACCGAGTGGTGATTTTCAAACCGGCTCTACGCGACGCCGTTATGAACTATCTGCGGAAGGGACAACGGGCGATGATCAGTGGGAAAATTACCTACGGTGAGATTACCGACCAGGAAGGCAAGCAACGCCCGACCACCAGCATCATCGCGGACGACGTCATCTTCCTGCAGAACCAAAGTCAGTAGATTTACAAAATGCTTCCAATCAAAAGAAAGGAGATTCAACAGTGCATTTGCCATACCTAAGGACTTTGTTGATAAGTTCTCCTTGAAAACAGGCTAGCTTATAGAACCAAACATAGTTACGAGAAAGTTCAAAAAACGTTTATCATGTGGGTATTCGTGTAGGTCGTAATTAATTTGCTATTGGCTACACATTTGCTATTACAATACAATACACGAAGTTTACTTACCAAATCACTTTTAAAAATAATATTTAAAAAAAAAATACTTTTAAGGGAAAGCACACTTTTCTAATTTATGAGGATTAGACACAAGAGATAGCCTATTATTATTTCAGTTTACTTACCAAAGGGGCAACGCAAGTTTCCAAAACCAAACAGATGGAATATCCCACAAAAAGTCGACATATCCACTGAAAAGACGGCAAAGTCACAGACAAACAGACGTAACACCTAGAACAATTTTCGTGAAAATCCATCGCCCACTTCACACTATACCATCACCTGGTGGAAAAGTTGCACGAATCACTGTGTTGTGCAATATCGTCAACAGAAGGCGCTAGTGTAACGCAAACGCAAAGAAAAACGATGCGCGCGCCTCTGGTTGTGAAAGCCACAACTATGAAGATTTAAAATGATCGTTAAAAGCGTGGTCGATGGAAATTTTGCAAGTGTTACGTCTTTTTGTCTGTGTCAAAAGGTTACTATTGAAAATTTATAGGGATACCTTATAGCAAAAAAAAACATAACATATTCTTACGACATTTTCTAGTTTTTTTGGAATGAGTGTAGGAGTATAAGTATTTTTTTTTCTTCTAAACGATAGGGGGAAAATCTGCTCAACAAACACCCTAACAGGAAGGTTAGGGTAGTGTGGGGTTTAGGCCTTCTTCTACAACAAAAGTAAAAGTCAGGACTACTCTATCCTCGACCCACTATTTTTAATTTATTTGAAAATCGGAGTTTTCGACTAGCGAAGTTGGATTTTTCTCCAAATCCATGCGTCGGACCTAACTTCGGAAGTGGTGCGCTGTATAGTAAACCTAGTCCGCTATACAGCGCACCACTTCCGAAGTTAGGTCCGACGCACGGATTTGGAGAAAATCCAACTTCGCTAGTCGAAAATTCCTGGTTTCAACTGCACGGAGAATAAAACACATTCATATGGTCGCCAAACCCTTCGCCTCTCCGGAACCACCAAGAAGGCATTGCTTCAGAGAGGGGCTAGTGCACATCGCACCCTCAAGGTTAGCTGCGTAGCCTGCAGCAACTAACATCGATGACTCGCTTTGGAGAGTTCATCACGGTAGCATGCTGGCGCTTAGCCAGTTTCCCGAGTGGTCCTCGCCACTACCTTTGTCCTCGGAAGGCGGGCAGGGTCAACCCCGCCCGCGCCCAACTGCTTTGCAGACATCAAGAACCGATGCCCACGTGCAACCCGATGTGACCTGCTGAAGGCAAGGGTATCACTACCCTTCAGGCCCTATCAGCTGCACCAGAAGGTTGCTGACAGCAGGGTCTCCACCTGCCCCGACCCTTGCCGGGGACCCTTTTTTAACCGCGGGCTCGGATCCAACCCAGTAGACCGACGCCACGACAGCACCGCTACCGGGACTTCCTCTCCGCGGCCACTTAATCGCTGTAAGGGTCGATCACGACCGCAGGGCACCGGTATGACCTACGAAGCCGACTCCGAACCCCTGGACCACCTCTTGTACTGCATCTGGACTAGCCATTCTCCGAGTCCACGCGCCACCTCCTCTGTAGCTCCCAGACGATGTGGGTAATAGCCGTTGAAACGGCGTTCCAGCCAAACTCATCCTTGCACATCCTCTGGACCAAGTTGTCCGGAGTTGTGTCCTCTCCGCATGTGGCAAGCATGCGGTCACGCATTGTGCGAAAACGCTTCCGCCGTTTCCTCTAAACCATTGCACACTGGGCATTCGGGAGAATCCGCATGCCCGAAACGGTGTAGATACTGTCGGAAGCAACCATGACCTGTAAGGACCTGTGTCAGATGGAATGCAACTTCCCCATGGCGCCCATTAATCCAACTATCTACCCTTGGTATCAACCTATGGGTCCACCTTCCTTTGGTGGAACTGTCCCACGCGCGCTGCCATTTGACCATAGAGGCCATCCTGGCAGTCCTGCGTATGCCTCTTGTGCCGCGCATTTCGAAGCACTCCATGTCCTCACTGATAAGAATGCTGATAGGCACCATACCAGTAATGACGCAGAGAGCGTCGTGTGACACGGTACGGTACGCGCTCGCAACCCTCAGGCACATAAGCCTGTAAGTACTTTCCAGCTTCCGTCGGTAGCATTTAGTACTGAGTTAGGACTGAGGGGGTTGTCATCACGGAGAAAAAACGCTTTAGTTTGAAACAACAAGCATGGTTGTTGAAGTACAAACATGAAAAATAGTTGTTAACAAACTGTTTTTTGTTGATTTAATTGATTGATTTGTCTTTATTAGAGAGACTTTCACTGTTGATTTAAACCAATTTCAGTCATTTGAAATAACCGTCGGAATTAATTATTTCTACTACTAACCCGACGTCTCCACTAGACAGAAATGTCTAGCCAGTTTGCTGGACAGATGTGTCATAACAGAAATGTTCTCTCGCTGTTTGCATGGAAAGCAGCGGTGTTGATCATTTCTGTTACGTTTTCTCTTTCTGGCAGCAAAATGGCAAGACATTTCTGTCTAGTGGAGACGTGGGGTAAGTATTTTTTTCCAAAACAAACACAAGTACCACAGACAAACAGACGAAACACTTGGAACAAAATGCGATAAAAATCGTCGTCACGCAAACATAATCGCCCAATGCTAATTATGCTGTGGTACGCAAACATACTGAGTAGATGGCGGTAGTGAGCAAACGTCAAACAGAAGCAATAGCGATGCGAGCTCCATAAGCGAGCGATTTGCGAACTACGGAATATTTGAATAATCCGTTAGAAAGGGAAACGATGGGAAGTGAGTAGAGTGAGACGTCTGTTTGTCTGTGCAAGTACGGTAACTTCAAACTATAGATAGTAGAGTAAACATAGATCCGCTAAGATGAATCCGTTGTATCCAAACGAACTGTCAAAATCTGTATCCAAACGAGCATGACGTCACGATTTGGACAACATCAATGGAACGCATGACGTCATATTCAATCGTCGCACTTTTGAAAATTACTACTTACACGCTTGAAACATTTTAGTCAGCGGTGTCCGCGGATCTATGTTTACTCTACTATCTATAGCGTCAACAACCCATCAATTGACTTAAAATGAACGTAAAATTCATTCAACTGTTCATTCGGGCTAACCTGGCACACCGTTTTGACGGAAAGCGGTGCGATAACTGCAAATTTGTTGCACTTACCGGACTTGCAGTTAGAAAGCATTGCAGTTAAACCGTTTGCACCGACCGAACGTCTACTGTAGAAATAATTAATTCCGACGGTTATTTCAAATGACTGAAATTGGTTTAAATCAACAAAAAACAGTTTGTTAACAACTATTTTTCATGTTTGTACTTCAACAACCATGCTTGTTGTTTCAAACTAAAGCGTGTTTGCTCCGTGATGCAATCATAGACTACTCAGACTTAGACGTGGGCGATCCTATCCACTTATCCGCGAGCGGTAATGGCGGCGGCGGGCATATCCAACCGGTTCAAATTTTGACGTTTCATGGGGGAAAGTCAAAACAGTTTCATTCTCCTCCTCACCCCTTCACCCACCGTTTAGTGGCGCCAACCGATTGCGATCCCCAAGAAACGTCAAAATTCGAATCGGTTAATTGTGCCCGCCGCCGCCATTACCGCTCGCGGATAAGTGGATATATGAAGGGTAATCCAAAACGGTCTGGAGAATTCCCAAAACGCATTCTAATAAATCTAATAAGCCTAAGATGCCATTAACAGGAGGAAAATGGCAAGATAATATAACAATATATGGTTTATGTAATTTAAAACAATATTATGGCGTCAGCACCAAACCGAATAGCGACGTTTTGACTAGCGACACTTTTCGACTAGCGACACTTTTTTTCAGTACCAGGTATAGTGCGCTGTGTGCGTTGAATGATGCACTATCATATACGTCACTTCCGACGTATGTTGTAAACAATCCAAAAGTAGCAAAAATAATTTTCTTAAAATAAGTTTTTTGGTTTCCAACCGAAATCATAATACAACATAACAAAAGAGAGCCATAAATATTTAATTTATGTATTTATTGCAGATTTGAAATTCATATTTTCTCCGTGTCTTGACCCCAATGTAATGCCTGGTTTACATTGTTCAACTGAAACGAACATTTCACTTGCTAACTTCTCAAAGATGTTCAATCCAATGGAATGATGTGTTTAGACTGAGCAAATGACTTGAGTGTTCACTTGAACGCTCTTGAATGCATCTCAGTTGAAGCAAGTGTTTACATTGTTCAACTCGTGCGGAGCGTAAGCAGACTGAATTG
>NW_026917568.1:0-14741 GCF_035046485.1 Aedes albopictus
GCTTTAACAGTTGGAGTTTACTGCAATAATATTTGTTTTTAGGTGGTTAACAAATTTGTAAACTGTTATTGATTTGTTTGCTTACAATGTCCTGTATGAAAGTAAAGTATCACTCGATCAACATTTGTAAATTTGAAATATTATTTAGTAAAATTCATTCTTATTGTCGAATAATGTCTTCCAACACAGTTGGAAAATGACAAATAAATGTAGTAACAATGCAATGGAAAAAATGTTCAACACATATTGTAACAGGTACGCCTCACTAGAAATTGACAACAAAAACAAACACATGTACTTCGTGACTTTAATCATGTGTATTAAATCATCATAAATAAATGCATCCTTAATTACATCAAATAATTCCACTCATGATGAATTTTGCTCAAAATGTTAAATCAAACAAACTAAGCAACTATAGTGTTTAGCTTCTTGTTGCTTAGCAACTGTTGCTGCCTTCAACTTTCTTTCACATTGAGAAATAGCTTGAATGATCTCATCCATGATTCAGTATGACTTGTTCATTTCCATATATAGTAAAGCATAAAAACACCATTTCGAAGATTTCTCAGGTTAATGGATCTATTGATTTATCTTTATTATAGAAACTTTAAGCCCTTGGAGGTTAATAGAGTATAAGGTTCCTCTTACCTTCTACATTTGTTCAGTAACTCTATGACTTACTTCTCGCCGCACTATTTTCTGTTCGAACAAAATCAGTTTATCTTGTTCCACAATTTCAATATATATATAGTTATTTTTGTGTTCACCATTTCAAAACTAGTCACTCCACATTTTCACAAATTCTCGGAAAACATCTAATTTCCATCAAAGATGTAGTTCTCTACAACTTTTCACTAACAGCTCTTCCGCCAGTCTTAGTACTTTTATGATCTACACAATACTTTACTACATACACTTCATCTCTCGCTGGTTCGATCAATGTACAGTTCTCTTCTTCCTATTAACAGATAATTCAACCGCGAAAATAGATATTTATCCTCGTCGCCAATGTAGGATATTGATAATGCGTGTTATTCGGTTGTGTACAATAATAACAATGACGTTTATTTCCTTCCTCCTGATTCTCTGCCTACTATAACAATCGTTACGATCTTAGCCTACTACAATTTACTTTAGGTTAAAGGCGACGGAAGATGATCTGGGATAGCACTTTGTAGGCGGCATTCAAAACGGTGATCGCTCGAAAGTTCTCACACATTATTGCGGATTTTTAGAAAAAATTCCACTCTGCGGTAGCCGCCGAGTTCTACCGCAGCTGTCAAAGTCCTACCGCAGGCTTGAAAATCATCCTATCATTGAAACTGAAGGCCAAATCAAAGCATGCTTGCAAGGTGAATTGAACTGAAAACCAACAACAAACAATGATCATCGACGTCGTATCCAAGGTTATCCAAGGCATCGCTACGGCTCGCTAGGGTAGATCGATGATACCTCAGTGAAAATCAGTAGTCTGACAGCTGCGGTAGCTTTTCGTTCTACCGTAAAACGGAAAGTTTTCTCTAAATTAGCAATAACTTGTCGCCTTTCTTGTGGATGGGACAGATTATCCCTTCCTTCCACTCCTCCGGTAGCTGTTCGGTTTCCCAGATCTTGACTACTAACTGGTGCAGACAGGTGGCCAACTTTTCCGGGCCCATCTTGATGAGTTCTGCAGCGATACCGTCCTTACCAGCCGCTTTGTTGTTTTTGAGCTGATGGATGGCATCCTTAACTTCCCTCAGCGTGGGAGTTGGTTCGTTCCCGTCCTCTGCTGCACCAACATAGTCATTTCCTCCGCTGCCTTGGTCCTCCGTGCCTACATTCTCTTCGCCATTCAGGTGCTCGTCGAAGTGCTGCTTCCACATTTCAATTACCTCACGTTTGTCCGTCAGGAGGCTCCCGTCCTTGTCCCTGCAGATTTCGGCTTGCGGCACGTAGCCTTTGCGGGATGCGTTGAGCTTCTGATAGAACTTACGTGTTTCCTGTGAATGGCACAGCAGATCCATTTCCTCGCACTCCGCTTCTTCCAGGCGGCGCTTTTTCTCCCGGAAGAGACGGGTCTGCTGCTTCCGCTTCTGTCTGTATCGCTCCACATTCTGTCGGGTTCCATGCTGCAGCATTACCGCCCGCGCTGCATCTTTCTCCTCCAGAACCGCTCTGCACTCCTCGTCGAACCAATCGTTTGCGCATTCTATTTTACCGTAAATATTGGGGTTGCAGTTTATGTTAATGCGCTTCGAAAATGATCAATATTATCATCTTGGAATGAAATAAATCAATTTCTTAATTTAGTAAAACTATCTCGAATCACAAGAAAACTCATCTGAGAGAGTTTATTTATATGAGCATGTTATGGAAACGGCGGAAACTATCAATTCATTGCTTATTTGAGCAAAACTAACAATTTGTCATTCACGTTAGCTAATTCTTCAATATGGCGACGACCAAAATAAGCGAAAATAATACGAAAGCAAGTTTACTTTTATGATGACCGCAATAAACCTAGCAGTGTCGTAGTATCTGCTTTTCCACCAACAGGTGTCGTTACTAATCAAACGGATCGCCATCTGTTGAGAGTTTGAATAGTTTTATTGTGGTAATAATGAATGCCAGAAGGTTTACACATCGGAGAGTTTTGTTTACTCTCAAAATCTGGCTTTATGGATATCTTCAAGTATACTATAAAACATTTCATCAACGGTTTTCATAAAAGTTGTCATAAAAGTGTAAGTTTTAACTATTGCTGTAATAAAATTCTAATAAAAATAAAACAAAACTAATCAGCAAAGGAATTGTTACTTAGGAGGTGTGTTAGTCGCGTGCTTTTATCATCACACCAGGTCCGCTCCACCATTCTGTTTCATGCACTCTTTCACATTTTTCTCATGCTCTCTTTTCTTTTTGAATTGGATTTGCTTCTCGGCTACTCTAGCTCCCTAATCTGCCGGGTCCCCGATACCTGCATCTGGCTTATGGTAGCCTTCTCCTCGTCCGTTATCATCTGGCATTATATGTAGTAGGCGAAAATTGGTTACAGAGCCCCAAAATGAGTAATCCGGGGTCATGGCCACATTCGCCGACCCCCTTCCCCCCTTGCTACATCCGGCCCTGAGCACTTCTCGTCTAACCATCCGTTTTTAAGTCGTCTTTGAGCAGCGCCTATATCACTTCCCGCGCTGCCGCATTCATTGATTTGTGTTTAGCTTCCAACAGAGTGTGGTATCATCGCTTCTGTTGACCAGCTTCTGGTGATAGTCAGCTACCGTAATGTTTGCTGAAAACACCGAATGTTGAAACGCTTCGATCACCGTTTCCTAGAGTTTGACACGGTTGAAAACCGACCTCGAATCTTACTATCTAAGAGATCTTGCTCTGCGTCGAAGTTGGGACCCTTTAAAATTTTAACACCAATGACGTCTGATAAGTGTCTACCAGCACATGGTCGATTTGATTGCAAACTTCGCCATTTGGATGCCTCCTCCACGTATGCTTGCGGGTATCCTTAGATATTTTTTCCTGTATTAAGCTCAGTTTCGTATTCGAAAGGAATCGCTCAAGAAACTTCTTAAGCGATTCCTGGCAGAAACTTTCTACGGTGACTGTCATTTGAACTGTGATTTCTTCGCAGCTGCGTACTGCGATCGAAGAAAACACGAGTTCTTGAGCGATTCAGGCCAGGAATTTCCCATGCATCAATATAGGCTGAGAAATTGTGAGTATGTCGGGAGCGGGATTCGATCCCAGGCCCTCGGCGTGATAGTCACGTCCTGTAACCATCACACCAGGTCCTTTCCAATTGTCAATATATTCGTAAAACTCATCCCTTACGTCATTGGTATTGTCGTTGGTCTACGAATAGACATTGATCAGGCTAAACTTTAAGAATTTCCCTTAAATCCTCATTACGCAGTTGAGGAATTCCACGGAGTCATGTCAGTCGATCCTGAGCGACCATTTCAAAAATATCTGAAACTTTGCACAGTTTTTCAATTTCATATAAATCGCCATTTTTTGATATTAAACCTTCATATTCACTCACGACTAACTTTTCAAAAGGGTGTATGCGAAAATAGTTCTAAAATATTCTAAAAGCTGTACAGCAAAAACGGATTGTTCGATTGTTATAAATTTTTCAGCAAAGTTAGATAACTAAATGATGATTCCTTAGAAAATATACACTGTAAAAAATTTCTTTTTCTACTTTGAAAAAATATGATATTTGTCACAAAAACTCAAATATCTCAAAACCCTATCTTTTTACCAACTTCAATTTTTTAGGGGAAATGGCCCATTATATCAGCTATCTACCATAAAATTTTGGTGATGGTAAACTGATAAACAAGAAAGTTATGACATTTCAAACATTTCACAATTTTTACATTTAGAAACAAAAAAAAAATTTTTCTGTGTAAATTATTTCGAGAATTATATTTTGATGCTGATTTTATTGTAAAGGCTACCGCCTGAATTAAACAAGTTGTTTTCATGATACTTTAGTTTGATTATTCGTAATTACTATAGTATCTATTTGAAACTTAGACGCGATCCAGTGTTGTGATCAAAAATATTGAGATTGTCATACTTTTTATTGTACGTGACTGGTGAAAAAATCCCTTGATAGTGTTGAAAAGCTGTTGATTATAAGAAAAATGGAATTGAATTTATTTTTAAGACAAAAGCTGTATAATAAAAGTTTTTTATACGCGTATACGTCTAGTTTATCCGCAAAAAAAATCCCTCAGAGAATAGACTTTATGATCGGAAGAATGCGAGTAACTTCAACAACAACAAATGCATAAGAGGTACATACCACAGACAAACAGACGAAACGCCTAGAACAATTTTAGTGAAAATTCATCGCCCAGTTCACACTATCACCACCTGGTGGAAATGTTTCACGAAACACTGCGTTGTGCAATATCGTCATCAGAAGGCGCTAGTGTGAAACGTCAAACGCAAAGAAAAACGATGGGCGCTCTTCTTGTTATGAAAGCCACAACCAAGATTCAAAATGATCGTTGAAGGCGTGGTCAATGAAAATTTCGCCAGTGTTACGTTTGTTTGTCTGTATACATACCTGACAATGCTCACGAAAAAAACAAAAAAATACTACCGCTATGAATATTAAAAATTGTATAGTATTTTTTTTTCTTCAGCCACCAACACCAAACAAGTAAGTTAAAATTAATAAGTGATTTTGTTTATTATAATCTAACGAACAAGATGAACAGTCGCTTTCTTGTAGACCGTTTGATGAAAAAAAATGTTCAAAAGAGTTACGAAATCTCACCGAAAGCACCATAGATAAACTGAAAGAGACTGGTTATGCCCAAATGTCCACATTGTGTACAAAATTACGCATTTGCACGTCCTGCCGTCTAAAATTTGACAAACGAGCCATCTGTATATCATCGGTAAAGCAGGGCACAGGAAGTTCGAAAACGACAACAACTGAGAAATTGCCATCAGCGACATCTGTTTAAACAATTTAATTACGCCCCTTTTCAAAAATGCCCTGTAATATTCTTCAACATCTATACCCATTTCAATATTTTTAACGTTGCAAAACACGCTTTCAACATTCATCTTGAAGAAGAGGGAAAACACTTGTCCTCAAATGTAACAGCAAATTAATGAATAAACGACTAATGCGCGAAGGGCGTGATAAAATCGGAACATTACGGTACATAGTATATTATATGTATATATAATATATAATAAAAACAACTTGTTTTACTCACGCAAGGCCATTAACAATAAAATCAGCATCAAACTTCAATTTCCGGCCGAAATAATTTACACTAAAAAAAATTATTACTAAATGTGAAAATTGTGAAATGTTTGAATTGTCATAATTTTTTTGTTTATTTTCATGGTAGATTGCTAATACAATGGACCGTTTTCTCTAAAAAATTACGTTGGTAAAAAGATAGGGTTTTGAGATATTTGAGTTTTTGTGACAAAAATGATATTTTTTAATGTTAAAAAAGATTTTTTTCACAGTGTATATTTTCTTAGGAATCGCCATTTAGTTATCTAACTTTGCTGAACAATAAAATCAGCATCAAATCGCGATTCCCGGCCGAAATAATTTACACAGAAAAATTTTTTTTACTAAATGTAAAAATTGTGAAATTTTTGAAATGTTATAACTTTTTTGTTTATTAGTTTACCATCACCAAATTTTTATGGTAGATTACTAATACAATGGACCGTTTTCCCTAAAAAATTCAAGTTGGTAAAAAGATAGGGTTTTGAGATATTTGAGTTTTTGTGACAAAAATGATGTTTTTCAATGATAAAATAGATTTTTTTCACAGTGTATATTTTCTTAGAAATCACCATTTAGCTATCTAACTTTGCTGAAAAATTCATAACAATCGAACAATCCGTTTTGGCTGTGCATATTTTTGAATATTTTTGAACCATTTTCACATACACCCTTTTGAAAAGTTAGTCGTGGCTCTAAATAAAAATTTGATATCGAAAAATGGCGATTTAGATGGAACTGAAAAACTGTGCAAAGTTTCAGTTCAATAGAAAATCATGAATTAAAAATTTTCCTTAATTTTGATGCTGTTGCTTGGAATCGCTCAGTTCCATTTGTTGATCAGCTTTCGCCTCATAGCTTGGTTGTAGCTGATTTCTTCACCTTGACTTAACCGGTAAGCCAGGCTGTCCCATACAGTTAAACCTGGTTTAACGCTTAAGCCAGGGTGAAGAAATCGGCCCTTAATCTGTTTCCCGATCAGCATGAATCCGACTCCATGTTCAGCCTTACCCTATATGTACAATTAAAGTGGAAAAGGGCACAATATAGCCGCTTTGAAGCTAACTTCAGTTTGGCTTTATTGAAGCCCTTGTCCATTTTTCTATTGTAACATGTGACATTTATGCATCCGAGGGCATATTTGGTAGAAAACAATTTTGTGTAAAGAGGAAGTAGGGGGATTAGGAGCATAATGGACACCCTAAACAAATGAGTATGATAGGGCTGTATAACAGACAAAAACCCCTAAAACGCCTACATAATACCTACGTAACGCCTTGAAACTCGCTCAAAATCCTCTGAAGCTTCTTAATATGCCTTCGAAATTCCCCTTATACTCCCTCGTTACCCATGTAACCCACCTGAGACCCCTATAAACCCCCGAAAACGTCTACATAACGCCTCTGAAACTAACCAAAATTCCCCTGAAGCTTCCTGAAATGCCTTCGAAATCCCCCTAAAACCCCCTTGGTTCCCATGTAACGCACCTGAGACCTTCAGAAACCCCCGGTAACGCCGACATAACGCCTCTGAAACACGTGTGAAATCCTCTGGAGCTTTCTGAAATGCTTTAGAAATCCCCCTAAAACCACCTCGGACCCCATGTACCGCACCTGAGACCCCACAAAACCCCCCGAAAACGCCTCTGAAGCCCCCATGCAAAGCCTCTGACCCGACCCCCCTGAAATTCCCTTAAGGACAACGTCTTGAAATTTCGCTTTAACAGTGCATCAGAACTTCAGACGCACAAATCTCAAGAAGCAAGCTTCAAACAACAGTGAATTGCATTATTCTGTTCTTGCTCACTTGTAATAAGCTTAAAATAAGAAGATCAGGTGCGCTGGTTTTGTTTATGAAGAGGTTTGTGCCCTCGAAATCGTGAGTAGGTCCCAAAGTCGGCCATTGTGGCGGCCATTTTGGGATTCTAACAAGTCTGTCCTTAAAAACCCTCCGAAACCCCGCATGACCCCTATTAAATCTCCAGGCCACTCGCCTTTCTTAAACTTCTTTGCAATCTTCAAATCCAAATGCCTAGGGTCTGGCACCATTTGGACCGGGGGATCTATTTTGAGCACTCAGTCATTTTTTGAACCAATTGTCGTGATTTTTGGCTCACGGTGAGATTCGTGCAGTATCTAGATCAGATCATTCGGGATATCCTAGGTTATCCAAACTGTTCTTGAGCTTAGATCCTAAAGTCAATGGGAAGGGAAATGCGCAATATCTTTTGTGTTTTCAAACATTCTATCCTGGAATCTTTCTATAGTCAAGGGGAATAGTGGTGTTTAAAGATGCATGGTACTCCGAGTAGGTGAAAAAATCTAATGAATTGCATATTCATTTATTATTGACTGAATTACTGAAGAACAAAAATTGATATTGTTTTGATTGATATAAGAGGTAAAAGATCAGAAATAATAGCTAGTATGGTGAATTGCTCAATAAAAGATCGTTAAGATATTACAAGATCAAACCAATAGCAGACAAGATTTGTGGACCTTTTTCTTGAAAAAAAAAATGCCAACACCCAGTATCGAATAAGCGACCTCAGGATTAACAGGCGCCGATGCTTACCACTCAACTGTGGCTCACTGTTGTGAATACCATACCATATTTCAACAAGAACAAAAACTTATATCATATCATTTTGAGCTATTCGTGCGATATTCTTTAAATTTTTGAATAACACATCAAAATCCCATCGAGCTATAACAGCAAAAGTTGTTCGATTCAAGATATGATTTAGTTATTCCTGTCTACCCGGGACATGCCCCCGTTGCACCCCCCCCCCCCCCCCGTGTTTTATGTGTATTTTTTATGAATTCGACACGTTTTTGCTCAAATTTTATCGTTTTGCTAATCATCTACAGTTTTCATTGATCCTTGACATGGAATGTACCACTATCCATCATAATCTGTCATAGTTTTCATCCCAGAACTATTTGAAGACCTTCAAAGTACTCCGGTGTTTGTGTCACAAATCCAGCATAGGTACCAAACTTGGGCTGCAAAACGGTGAGTCGATAAGGAGAGCGTCCAACATAGCTCTGGTCCTCACAAGTTCCTACCTCATGCTTCCACGGGTCAAGCGATGACAAAGACCGCCAGCTAAGAGTTGTGTGCTTAGATGGTAGTGCAGCCTGGGCACTATTGTCCTTCTGACTTCAGCTAGATTGAGGAGGTACGATCCGAGCGTCTGTTCACCAAGGAGGTGCGGCTCAAACAGCGTCTGTTCTGGCATCCAGCGGCTGAGTAAGAAACGCTGCACCATGCCAAGCTAGATCCAAGGTGGTAGCCCCATCAGCGTGGTCGTCCTAGTGTTGGTTGGGACGTTAAACAGAACTGGCACGATGGCCCTCCGGCGAGACAGGAGTGTTGGCGTAGGCCCAATAAGCCACCCGTAAAAATCCCCATTGCGAATAACATAGGAGAAAATACGACTCGATACAATCGGCAAAGACCCACGCGACGAAATAAGGACTACGATTGGAAACTTGGAACATGGAATTACAAGTCACTAGGTTTCGAAGGATGTGACAGGATAATCTACGACGAACTACATCCCCGCAACTTCGACATCGTGGCGTTGCAGGAACTTTGTTGGACTGGACAGAAAGTGTGGAAAAGCGGGCATGGAGCGGCTACCTTCTGCCAAAGCTATGGCACCACCAATGAACTGGGAACAGGATTTATAGTGTTGGGCAAGATGCTACAACGTGTGATCGGGTGGCAGCCGATCAACGCAAGGATGTGCATGTTGAGAGTTAAGGGCCGTTTCTTCAACTACAGCATCATCAACGTCCACTGCCCACACGAAGGGAGACCTGATGACGAAAAAGAAGCGTTCTACGCGCAGTTAGAGCAAACATACGATGGTTGTTCGCCGCGTGACGTGAAAATCGTTGTCGGCGATATGAACGCGCAGGTAGGAAGGGAGGAAATGTACAGACCGGTAATCGGGCGAAACAGCCTGCACGCCGTATCGAATGATAACGGCCATGCGTAAACTTTGCAGCCTTCCGTGGTATGGTAGTCCGAAGCCCCTTCTTCCCCCGCAAAGATATCCACAAAGCGACCTGAAGATCACCCGACAATCAAACAGAAAACCAAATCGACCACGTTCTAATCGACGGTAAATTCTTCTCGAATATAACCAATGTCCGCACATACCGCAGTGCGAACACGCATAAAAATCCGTTCTCAATATCGTGAACAAAATATCATGAAAAGGAGAACGCCTACCTTTACTAAATGCGTGATTTAATTCTAGTAATCGTGAACGCAAGCATCTAGCTTTTATGAATATGCACTCAAATATAAAAACATAGTTCACGCCTGCCAAACCGCATCGTCGTTTAGTAACGCCTTCAAAAATAATAACAGAAATCACGGTATCGAGAACGAGTGTTACCATTTTTGGGGTTTTGTTCCAGATAATGAGATCTCCGTTCATGCGCGCTGTCATTCTTGCAAGCGCTTAAGTAAAAACAAACCCACGGCAGTCGGTACGGAAGTCACAAAGTGGCAATCAAATTGTAGCAAGTGCAGTGAATTATTTATTCTTTTATTTTAGTAGTGCCTTTATTTATTTTCCTAGAGATGTACTAGTTTAGTTCTTGTTCCTAAAACATCAGCAGCTGCTGCAGGTAAGCTACCGTCGCAAAACATCCAACAAAGCGGAGCATTGTGCTGTTGGTTTTCACCCCAAACTACGGAGATTTTGAGGTCACGGCAATCAATTCTCAAAAAGTACTACGCTAGTAAAATGGATGCATTTGGCCGTATATCCAGTATCATTTGTTTGTGTAAATACTCTGCTAATTATAAGTGTATAAGTAGTAAGTGAATGATTAGTAAAATAAGTTCAAAAAACGACTCAAAACATTTTACTGAGAGAGCGGACCATGAACTGTGGATCCCGTTTCCATGATTTTGATCACGTTCACGAGAACCTAGAATGAACAATGTTCTCATATCTGTGAACACAATTCCCGTCTCCTGGCACCAATGCAGGCGTTACGAATATTTTGGGGAACATAGTTCCCGATTCCGTGATATTAATTCATGGTGTATATTCGTAAAGCGAATTCGTGCCTGTTCTGAAATTCGTGACGGATTGTTGACAATATCCGGAACGGTTTTATTTGCGTGAATATAGATTCGGATCACTACTTAGTCGCTGTATGCATGCGCTCAAAACTTTCGACAGTTATCACCACGCGTCGAAGTCGAACGCCGCGGCTCAACATCGAGCAGCTGCGTAACGTAGAAGTAGCTCAAGACTACGCGCAGCAGTTAGCAGTAGCCCTACCAACGAAAGAGCAGCTTCACTTGAAGATGGCTGGAGGGACATCCGATCCGCCATAGGTAGTACCTCGGCTACAGCCCTAGGCTTCGCGACTCCGAATCACAGAAACAACTGGTACGACGGCGAATGTGAACAGTTGAAAAACGAGAAGAATTCAGCATGGGCAAGAATGCTGCAACACCGTACGAGAGCGAATGAGGCACGTTACAAACAGGCGCGGAACAGGCAGTCTTCCGGATGAAGAAGCGCCAGCAGGAAGAACGAGACCGCGAAGCGATGGAAGAGCTGTACCGCGCTAAGGACACACGAAAGTTTTACGAGAAGCTGAACCGCTCGCGCTCGCGCAGAGGCTTTGTGTCACAAGCCGACATGTGCCGAGATAATCACGGGAATATTCTCACGAGCGAGCGTGAAGTGGTCGAGAGGTGGCGGCAGCATTACGATGAGCACCTCAATGGCGACGTTGCAAGTACCGAAGGTGGTGTGGTAACAGATCTAGGAGTATGTGCACATGGCGAAAGACTTCCGGCCCCTGACCTCCAAGAGATTGAGGAGGAGGTTGGCCGGTTGAAAAACAACAAAGCCGTTGAAGCAGATCAACTACCAAGCGAGCTTCTAAAATACGGTGGAGAAGCACTGGTGAGAGCACTACACTGGGTCATTACCAAGATTTGGGAGGAGGAAGTATTACCGGAGGAATGGATGGAAGGTATCGTGTGTTCCATCTACAAAAAGGGCGACAAGTTGAATTGTGGGAACGACCGCGCGATCACATCTGAGCGCTGCCTACAAGATACTCTCTCAAATTTTATGCCGCCGACTATCACCGATTGCAAGAGAGTTCGTGGGGCAATATCAGACTGGATTTATTGGTGAACGCGCTACAACGGACCAGATATTCGCCATCCGCCAGGTGTTGCAGAAATGCCGCGAATACAACGTGCCGACACATCACTTGTTCATCGATTTCAAATCGGCGTATGATACAATCGATCGAGAACAGCAATGGCAGATTAAGCACGAATACGGATTCCAGGATAAACTGAGTCTGTGAGCGCGCGCGGACGCCATAATTTTTTTGGTTGTCATTTTTGCATCCTTCGATTTTTAAACTCGGTCGGTGGATTTCAAACTTACATTTGAAGAATCAAACAGTGATTTTGTGAATTAAAGTAGCGTAACATGTATCCACAGGATCTAAGCGGAGTTTTAAAACAGCTGGCAAAACATCGGTCTCAGGCGGTTAAAAAAAGCTTTGAAATTCAGTGAAACGGTTTGAAAAAAAGCTTTGAAATCTTTGAAATCCGTTCCAAAGAGGGCCAAAATTATTGCCACCTGTCGTGGAAACCGATGGTGAATCGTTCGTGCAAGTGTTTTGTCTTGTAAAGATATTTTTTTTACGATGAAAAGTGGTCACATTAATATGGTGTTGGAGCCCAATGCAGAACTTGATTACAAGTTCCGCCGTTCGTCGGCTCATCTTTCGCGTCGGCAGTTGGTGTTTTCCTGTCCGGCTTTGCATATGATGAATGCAATGAAAAATGGAGCGAGGGCTAATGAAAGGTTAATCGATTGTAAAGGAAACACTGTTTGAAGAGTTGTTACACTGAAACGTTCCGGAACCTGGCATGTGTGCCGAAGATGGCGTTGTTAGTGTGTGGCTGTAACATTATCATGTGAAGAAAACCAGTTTGCCTGATCAGACAGAGAGGGCGTCCGTTTCTGTTCCTGGCGAATGACACACTCAAAGTGATGAATTTGGTGAGTTCGTTCTGGTTTGTATTGAATAGTTGTGCATATCACAATGCCGATTATTGTGCGCATTCCTTTTGAGATATTTGCTATATTATATACATTTTTTATGTTTGTGTTTGGGGAAGGGATCACTCTACCTTTTTTTCTCGTTTCAGAGGGCGAGTAATGGCGCCTAAGCCTAGGCTTTCGAGCCAGGACATGAGTATTAAATTCCTATGTCCCATCCCAGGAAAATCATTAATGGAGTGACATTAACCTTCTTAGCAAAGTCACTCCCAACATATTTACTTCTCATTTATACTTACTATGCTGAACGGTTGGTACGAGATGTCTCCGTTCTATAGCAATATCCTCAACAAAACGCTGCACAGTAGGCCTGGCCGCTTCAATTCTTGTACTGCATCTCCGATGTGCTGCAAGCATTGATAATGACAAGAAAAATGATAGAAGTAGTCGATTCTATCATTTTCCAGGATTCTTTCAATGAATGGCTGTGTATGTGTAGACTAGACTAGACTAGACTAGAATACGGATTCCAGGATAAACTGATACGATTGATCAAGGCGACGATGGTTCGAGTGATGTGCGTAGTTCGAGTATCAGGGACACTCTCGAGTCCCTTCGAATCTCGCGAGGGTTACGGCAAGGTGATGGTCTTTCATGCTTGCTGTTCAACATTGCTTTAGAGGGTGTAATTAGGAGAGCGGGGATAAACACGAGTGGAATGATTTTCACGAAGTACGTTCAGCTGCTTGGTTTCGCTGATGATATTGATATTATTGCTCGTAAATTTGAGACGAAACGGAAGTCGACGAAAACGGAGCGGAAACGTACATCCGACTAAAGAGTGAAGCCAGACGAATCGGATTAGTCATTAATGTGTTGAAGACAAAGTACATTATGGCAAAGGGCCCCAGAGAGGAATCAGCGCGCCCGCCACCCCGAATTTATATCGACGGTGATGAAATCGAGGCGGTTGAAGAATTCGTGTACTTGGGCTCACTGGTGACCGCCGACAACGACACCAGCAGAGAAATCCAGAGGCGCATTGTGGCAGGAAATCGTTCTTACTTTGGACTCCGCAGAACTCTACGATCGAATAAAGTTCGCCGTAACACGAAGTTAACCATCTACAAAACGCTGATTAGACCGGTCGTCCTCTATGAGCACGAAACATGGACCCTACGTGCAGAGGACCAACGCGCCCTTGGAGTTTTTGAACGGAAGGTGTTGCGTACCATCTACGGCGGAGTGCAGATGGAAGACGGGACTTGGAGAAGGCGAATGAACCGCGAGCTGCATCAGCTGCTAAGAGAACCAACCATCGTCCACACCGCGAAAATCGGGAGGCTACGGTGGGCGGGTCACGTCATCAGGATGTCGGATAGCAACTTGATTAAAATGGTTCTCGAGAGTCATCCGACCGATACAAGAAGACGTGGAGCGCAGCGAGCTAGGTGGGCCGACCAAGTGGAGGACGATCTGCGGACCCTACGAAGAGTGCGGAACTGGAGACAAACAGCTATGGACCGAGTGGAATGGAGGCGGCTACTATGTACAGCAGAGGCCACCCCGGCCTTAGCCTGACCGGTAAGTAAGTAATGGGTTCGATCCCAGCCCCGGCACTTTCGTCAGTTGCTCTTTCCCCCTGAGAGCAGCTGACACTGACCCTCGCCTGAGCCCATGGCTTAAATGAACCCGGATACTTGGACATCGGCGAACGGCAACCCATAATTGACCCCCAATCGGACTGGAAACAGGAACAACCAACAGTAACACATGAACATCGAGCCCATGACCATCTGCTTATGAAGCAAACGTGTAGCCACTACGCCACGGGTCCCGGCTTTTCATGATTGTGTCAGTTGTAAATATATCATAATTTCTCTTTGTGAATTTATTTGT
>NW_026917568.1:14764-25000 GCF_035046485.1 Aedes albopictus
TATATACCGCAGGCATCTATTAATGAAGACTTGCTGCAGCCGTTCAATGTTCTTCAGTTATACACACCAGGTTGCACTAGCGTATATCAGCAGGGATTTCACGTTTGAATTGAAAATTCCAGCTCCCCCAGAATCCGCCAGCCCCCCCAGAAATTTGTCAAGACATTATATATGGAAATTAGAAAAAAATCTGAAAACCACTGTCGTGGTGACAAACATAGATCTATAATAGACATTTATTTGGCATAATATTTATTGGAGACTATTCTCAACTTGTCACTCTTTACATGATCATTGTTCAAAATGGTCTATGTAAATAATTAGTTTTGTTTGGAAATATAATACAACCAGAATTATATAAATAGCAATGCTTTGTACATCTTCTTTTTTAAATCGCTGAGAAATTAAATCTAAATGATAGTTTCCAGGAAATCTTTGATGGGTATTTTTAAGAATCTTTCAATTTTCTAGCAGCATTGCTGCGAAATATGGTTAGGGGTAGGCGGGGCATAATGAGCAGCTTAAGCATTTTACCACCAAATCCAGTAAATTAAGTGCAATCAATGTGTAATGTTAACGTTCAATACTCATTTGAACCTTAACTGACAAAAGCTAATCGTTGAAATTCCGAATAAAGTTATAAATGTTGTAAAATTTTATGTTTTAAAAACGTATAAAAACGCGAGTTGCGTTTTGGGGGTGGGGCATAATGAGCACCCTAGGTGGGGCAGGATGATCAATCCCAGTTTTGTACACAATCAAATGCTAATTGACTATTATTGTCAAAGATAAAGCATACCGGCAACATTCAATGAGAATTTGAAGGGATTACGGGGTTTAATTTGTAGGGAACTGTGGGGTTCCAAAGAGTCTACTATTGAGAAATTTTTAAACGGTGATAATATACAGATACTGACATTTTCAAGCTAATAAATTGAAAGTTAATGGCGAAACCTTACTATATGCGTCAAAACAAAGAAAACCAAAATAAAAATTCGTTGGTTGAAGATGTTGACCATTTTCATCATTTTTTCGCCAGTTGCTCATTTTGCCCCACCCTACTACCAACTCTTTGAAGCATATTTTTTCAACAGAATAATTTAACAATTAGTTGAAAATGGTTACAAATACATCTCATTGGCCCAGGGAATGTCAAGAAACTTGATAGATACCCACAAAATTGTTATTTCGATTCCCAAAACCTTATTTTAGGTCACCTGATTCTTATAATATTTTCCCGGTGCATGACCACTTTACGCATTTTGATTAATTTTTCAAGGTAAACGGCTTTTTTGACTAATGTTTTGTCTTCAATTCATTGGATTTTAGTTAATAAAGCTACAATCAAGCAATTTGTTTTGTTAATTTGAAGATTTACAGTGAAAATACAAGGTGCTCATTATGCCCCACCTGCTCATTATACCCCACCTACCCCTATGTGCTTCTTTGTGGAATTCAAGTATCATGTGGGAAAAAATCTGGTTGAATTTGCAATGGAATTCCAGCAAAAGTTTTTAAATTCCTAGTGAGAATTGATGTCACATAATAAGAAATGATCCATGTAGCTGAAGCGTAAACGCGAGTGTATTCATTAAATCCAGATGATGGAGATGATTTCTAGTCGGTCGCTATTAATTTCTTTTATTTCGTAGACCAGGGGTATTTGTGCATCTATCAAACAATGTACACACTAAATTTTTTTCGCCGAATCTCGGCAAACCGTTTGCCGAGATTAGCACCGCCGAGTGCTCGGCAAACATCTCAGCAAAAAATCGATTTGCCGGGAACTCGGCAATCATAGAAATGACGGCTATTAATTATTTGCCGAGATTCTCAGCAAATATATTAGCTGAATCTCGGCAAAATAATTTCCAGAAGAAATGGATTTGCTGAATCTCGGCAATTTGATTTGTTTTTGTTTCTCAATGAGAGAATAATTGTTATTCATAAAATTAAGATTATGAACTCGCATGAAAAATCAGTATAAAAGCTTTATTATTGCACATTCTCCAAAGTTTTCATAGAATTCTAATAAGAAATAAATAATTTATTGCTGGAAGTGCTAATTTTTTGTTTCGCTCCAAACCAGAAAAATACATTCAACCAGGATTGAGCAGTTCCCCAGATGCGAGCAGCTTCTCGAAGAACACCATCAATCGGTGTATTTGCTATTCTGTAATAGATTTAAAATGAAATAATAGCAATAATCACTTACAGAAAGAACTTACATTCACTTTTATATCGTTCGGAACAGCACCCTCGTCGTCTCGTATCACTGCTTTGTTTTGGTATATTTATTTTCTGGCAGAGACAGGTGGCTGCAAAACTGACAGTTCTTTTGCCGAAACTCAGCAATAGATGAGGGGATTGCTGAATTTTCGGTAATCGCGTTTGCTGATTTCAGTGAAATCAGTGTTTACCGATGAGATCAGCAAAAAATGCTGTCAGTTTTTCCAGTTATCAAGGAATTTGCTGATATTTCGGTAAAACATTTTGGACAATCTCGGCAAAAACGTGTTTTTGCTGAATTATCAGCAAAATCTGGAGTTGCCGTTTGAAATCAGCATTTTTTTCTGCCGAGCTCAAGAATCTTTTTTTAAGTGTGTAGGGTGGGGCGGGGCAAGATGGGTCACCTAAGGACGAATCATCATAACTTTCCAAATACAAATCGTATTGGTTTGTATTCGTCCTCTACTCTTGAATACACTAGTTAGCTACGCTAAAAGTCGATAAAAAAAATTAAGTACAAAATATGATGTTAAACAAGCAGTTTTAAAAAGTGACCGATTTTGCACCGTGGAAAAAGTGCGGGGCAAGATGGGTCACCTTTTAAGTAATTTACATTTTTTCAAAGAAAAACGGAAATATATAAGATTTGTTCCGTATTCATATATGCTCCATATCGATACTGAGTAAACAAGAGCTACTAGTAAACATTTTATAAATTTATTTAGAAAATAAAAAAACTTTACGATTTGAGTGGTCCTAAGACGACTTGAAAATCGATGTTTTCACTAAAAAATTATCATAATTTTATGTTGTAATTGTAGGCGTTCATTCCGCCTGATTGAAGTGAGTTATGAGATAGTCTTGTAACAAAAAATAAATGACTTTTAAATGATCCAAGAATACGCTCAATATTGGAGGTGACCCATCTTGCCCCGCGGTGGTTTATATGGAGAATATATGGGATGTATCGCATAAGAAAAATGGCTAAAAACCATTTTATTTTTTATTTCCAATGAGAGTGAATAATTTTTCAATCAATACCCTAATCTTTTGTATATTCATGCTGGTCACCTAACAACATTATTAACATAATCAAAACATGAGTAATTCGCTCGAAAATGGCACTGACCCATCTTGCCCCGCGACCCATCTTGCCCCGCCCCACCCTACAAATTAAAATGGTCATTGAGGAAGTTTTAATATATTTAAATGGTGCTGCAATGGGTAATCTTGAAGGTATTCATGATTGGACTTCTTAAAGATTTCTCGGAGATTATAGTGAAAGAATTCCTGGATGACTTCTTGGAGAATTTCTTGGCTTCTGTGTCGCTCTAAAATTATCTAAAAGAATTCCAATACGAATCGCTGGAAGAATTCCTCTAGCAATCCTTCAAATTATTCAAAAAATCTACAAGTTTTCCTAAAAACAACCCTGGGGTGAATCCCTGAAAAAGATTTTGAACGGATTGAAATTTTAGAACTAACCTCTGAATATTTTTTTTGAAAAAATCCCGAGAGAAATTTCGGAAGAAATCATTACAGGAATACCTGCAGGAATCCCTGGAGAAATTTCTGAAAGTATACCTGCAGGAATCTATAGAGCAATTATAAGAGTAATTTCAGGAAAAAAATCTGAAGAATCCGCATCAGAGATCCCTGTAATTACTAGAAAAAAATTAGATGAATCCTTGGAGGAATTTCTGGACGCATTCCTGGAGGAATCCCTGGAGGAATTCTGCGAGAAATCACAGAAGGAATTCCTAGATGTATTTCTGGAGGACATCCTGGAAAACCTTCTGGACAAATTCCATGCGGAATCCCTGGAAAAGTTCCTGGATTAATGCCTGGAGCATTGGGGGATTTTTTTTTAAATTATCGCACAAATTGGTACGAAGGTTCTGAAGGTTGATGACATTTTTTTATAGGTAGGGATCATATATATATATATATATGAACAAAAGCTAAATTGAAAAAAAAATCAGGGTCGCCTAATTTTCCGGAAAACTCCAGTAGAAAACAAACATTTTCCACAGACACCACCTACTTTGAAAAATCATAACTCAAGAACGAAGCATCGTAGACACATTTTTTGTGAAATCATAAGCAAATTTTCTCAGCAATTCCTAGATGTATTTCTGCAGGAAATCCTGGAGAATGTTCTAGACAAATTACTGGCGGAATCCCTGGAGAAGCTAATGGAGAAATTTCTGAAGGAGGCATCCCTGCACTGAAAGAAAAAGTATAGTACTGTGAACCACGACAGTGTTCTTAATTTTACCATGCCTGAATTTCGTAAACATAACCAAACATTTATTTAAGCCTACCATGAATCAGTGAAAATTACCATGTGTCAAACATTTTGTAGCATGGTAAAAAACATAATAAACATATTCAGCACAACTATTCAGGTTCTACTATTCGTCAAGCAAACATGGTAACGCTAACTCTAAAAATGTTTGCCTTAAATTCTAACAGTTTCAAGTCCACAACGCATCATAGTTATGGTAAATATTTAGATGTTATTCAGTTTACCAGATCTCCGTGTATATCCTCTGCGCGACCGCTCGCCATTTTCACGTATTTGCTTTCGAATGGAATAATTGTCGTAATAATGGGAGATTCAAGAATGGAAGAAATTGTAGTAGAAGAACTAGTTGCCGATTCCGACCTAATTAATGGTAAGTAAAATTTATCATGCGAATGACTGTCGCTAATCCGCAAACTGTGTTTTTTTTTCAGATGCCGACGAGCAGCCGGATCTGAAAAACATCATTATGGAGGAGTGGAAACTTGAATCCACGGTGTATGCCATCTTGATAAGTAAGTAGTATCAAAATAATGTTGTAGTGTTTATCGATGTTTAAGGAACTATCCGCATAATATAGGTCACGGGGTCACAATGGAATATTTGAAAGTGCTAGACGAAAAAGCACTGGGCGACATATTTTCTGTTGTTAAATGGACCGGACATAAACATGCCTTGCGCTCCAAATTGGAACAGTGGAAAGAGAGTGCATTATACCGCCCGTTGCCCTCCATCACCAGCAATCCGGTAAGCGGAACGTCTCCAGGCCACAATGCCGTGCCGGGACCATCCCATATGACCAAATTACTCCAAACAACCGTTACGAACCATGTACTACTTGGCATACTCGAAAGAAACGAAAAAGGCAAAATCGTTTGTCAGTATTACCAAGCACACCAACGGCTGGATATGGAGCAAAGACGATCGTTGGCACACACCATAGTCGACTACTACATTGCTAACAACACATACTTCACACTGGCAGATATGGAACGTTTTGCCGACCTGATTGCAGCTCGATTTCCTCCGGAAATATCTGTAACTTATTGGAGAGTATGATTTGAAAACCCATATAACAATTATTTTTTTATAGGAGACCTATTACAATCCCCGTGATTCAGCGTCTGGCAAGAAGTACCCCTCTGGTCTATTGTATGATCGATTTCATAACCGAAAGAAAACCGGCTCAAGGCGCCAGGTAGGCGAGATCGACCCGTGGACACGTTACAAGGCGGAAGCAGTCAAGCTTACAGCTGATGGTAAGATTGGTGCCGAGTAATACAAACTTAGCTATTTTTAAATATTTGATCTCTTAAAATATTAGTATCCTGATATGTGATTCTCCGGAACCATACACTTCCCATCTCGCTTCCCGTAATAGTAATTATCTAATTAAAGACCGTTCATTGCACAATGATTAATGAGGTAAGGGGGGTCTGAGAAATCTCACGCGCCATACAAAACCAGTCTAATAATACCCAACAAGATATTAGGGGTACTCACTAAACAGATTAAATTGCTGCGTAAGCCATGATTTTCTGATTATTTGAAATGTTTCATGATTTTGCGAATGAAATAATCAAAGATTGCCTTGGTGGTCGCGACGTTTAATCAGTTTAAACAGTTTACGCTGTTAAGTGAATCCCCCTATTATTTCAAATCAAAAAAATAACAAAAAAAATCAATAATTATTTTGGTATTAATAATTAATTTGGTTCGGTTCATTTTAAATGCTGATTTACATACGACCCATTCAAAACTTATTCTAGAAAATAAACAAAAACAACTTCTACCCATCCGCACAGAAACAAACCGCTTGACATCGATCAAAAACTGGCTACGAAACAACCTGGAACCATTTGATGAAATTTTGCAGCGTTGGAGCGACTCTTGGCTGCTGCGTGTAACAAGCATCATCAAAGAAGCTGAGATCAACAAATCAAACATCCTTCAGGAGTGGCCACGTCTTGCAGATCCGAATGGATATTTGCTGGTAAGTACTATCATTTTATTTGTCGCACAAATCCCGCATGATTAGTGGTAGTGATAGTGATAATGGTGTATACAGCCATTGGTTACTAAATTTGTACTTTATATTTAATCACAACCAGCAGTTCATACCCTCATACCTCTTGTCATACCTATATGTTCATAAAACAAAAACATGGATAATTTACCACGACTCTTGTATTTTCATTTTCAGATTGATGCTGACTACGGTTCTATTTATGAAAGCTCAAGGAACGCGACAACGCTGTATGACAACTGGGACACATTCCTGGTGAAGTTTCGGAAGTACATAAGCAGGTGCAACATCAAGGATCATCGTTCGCTTCAGCTGCTTGATTACTTGGAGGAAGGTACTCTGGCCGATGGTAAGTGAACATCCAAAGCTAATTCTCAAACATATCCCATACAAATCCCATTAATATGTTTATGTGTGAAGCGGCAATTGAAGATGGAAGACATCCATGAAGCACAAACCGTCTTCTTCTACTTGACCTACTTCCCAACAGGGACAAAACTAGTTCCTCAGCTTAATGTTAACGCTTGGTAAAACGAGTGCTTCCACTCTTATTAACTGAAAGCACTGTTTTGCTTAATAACCATTATGCATTAGTACAAGGTATTTCATGTATTTTGCACATACCGTTAAGCGTAGCGTGAGGCTTGGCGTTAGGTGGCACAAGATGGGTCACGATTCATGATGGGCCAGCGCCATTTTCGAGCGCATTACCTATGTTTTGATTATTTATATTATATATATTGATAATTTTATTCAATAATAATGGTTATTAATAATATGTTGATCATTACTGCAGTGGCCATGGCGTTTGATTTGAATAGATCGAATCTACGTAGGAATAATAGCAAATTTAAGACGTATTAAAATCGAACGCCTGATTGTGTTAGGTGACCGCCATGGATCCACGAAAGCTAAGACCTAAGCAACCACGCTGCTCAAGCCGTAATGTATGCATACATGTGGTGTAAATAAAGCATACATTACTCTGTATGTACAATTAAAGCTGAATTTAAATGGGAAAGGGCCTCAATATAGTTGTATTAAAGCTAACTTCAATTTGGCTTTATTGGAGACCTTGTCCACTTTAATTCAACTTGAAATGTACATACAGAGTTATGCTTGCTTTATTTACACCGTATTTATGCATGTATTATGGCCTGAGTAGAAGTTAGTCTATGGTGATTACTTGGAGAGTGTTTATTAAAAACAGCGACAATGATTTTTCATAAGGGCCTAACTGATATGATCGATTTATTTTCACTGAACCTGTCTTTCTGCTATTACCTGGGGGTGATACAAGTTTTCCCAAGCCGAAATATGTATGCACTGTATCCGAAATTGAGCTCAATCCGTCAAAGCAAACCATAGGTACAGCATCTCAAACTTGGCCATTTTGTATGAACATCCGCGTTTGTCCGATCAATTATGCACCACAATGTACATATGTAGCCGAAAAACTCAGTAAAACCCGCTGAAGCTTTGCAGTCTTTCCCCTTGATATGCTGACTTTTTGTAGATACTTGATACTTGATGGGCTACAGCGGTGTGTCTACGTCGAATGAAGTATCCGCCTCTACCGGCCTCGGTCCTGAGTCAATCGCTTTCAGTCGCCCTGAACGTTTAGAGTCCTTAGGTCCTCCTCAACTGCAAAAAGCCAACGTGTGCGCGGCCTTCCACGAAGCCGACGACCCCTTCCTGGTTCTCTTCTGAATATAATTTTAGCTTGTCGTTTCTCCGGCATACGAGCTACGTGTCCAGCCCACCGCAGCCTGCCGTGTTGTATTCGCTTCACTCGAGGCTTCACTATATCTATCTCTTTATATACCTGGTACAATTCGTAGTTCATGCGACGCCTCCAGATACCATCCTTCAGTTTACCGCCGAGTATTGTTCGCAGCACTTTACGTTCGAAGACTCCAAAGGCTCTCCGATCAACTTCTTCCAACGTCCACGTTTCATGACCGTACACAGCTAGTCGCGTTCGGTAATTTTTACCGAATTCTCAACAGCTGAGCGTTCGGTAATGGTTTTTTACCGAAATCCTGTAAACAATACCAAATTTCGGTAAAATTTTATCGTTTATCTGTCAAATTTTAACGAACTTCGGTGAACGTCACCGAACTTTTCCGGTAAAAAACTTAACGGTTGAGATTTCGGTAAAATATTACCGAAGTCGGTGATTTTTTCTAAGTGTGATAAAGCGACCGGGTGAATCAGAGACTTGTACAACGCGAGTTTTGTCTGCATTTGCAGCCTGCGGGACCTCAGCTTGTTTCACAGTCCGAAAAAGGCCCGATTTGCAGCCGCAATCCGTCTTTTCACCTCGCGGGTAACATCATTATATCACGTCACTAGAGTACCAAGATAAACAAATTCATCCACAACTTCAAATTTTTCCCCACCTACCACCACTTCGTCACCACTACCACGGCCGGACCGCCGTTGAACACCAGCAATCATGTACTTAGTCTTTGTGGTGTTAATCGTAAGTCCAATCCTCACAGTCTCCCTCTTAAAATGTACGAACGCCTCTTCCACGGCCTGATGGTCGATTCCGATGATGTCGATATCGTCCGCGAAGCCCAGGAGCATATGCGACTTCGTGACAATGGTTCCGCTCCTGTGCACACCAGCTCTCCTTATCGCTCCTTCCAGTGCTATGTTGAACTGTAAGTTCGAAAGGGCATCGCCCTGCTTCAGTCCGTCAAAGGTTACGAACGATGACGAAATTTCATCCGCAACCCGTACACTTGATTTCGATCCGTCAAGCGTCGCACGAATCAGTCTAATCAGCTTCGCCGGAAATCCATGTTCGATCACAATCTGCCTTAATTCGTTTCTCTTCACTGAATCGTACGCCACCTTGAAATCAATAAACAGATGATGGGTCTGCAAGTTGTACTCCTGAAATTTATCGAGAATCTGCCGCAGGGTGAACATCTGATCCGTCGTTGATTGGCCCTCACGAAATCCTGCCTGATATTCGCCGACGATGGACTCCTCAATCGGCCTTATCCTGTGGAACAGAACTCCGGGCAAAATTTTGTACGCTGAATTGAGGAGTGTTATTCCTCTGTAATTCGCGCACTCCAGTCGATGCCCTTTCTTGAAAAGAGGGCAAATGAGACCATCACACCAACTAGCAGGCAGTTCTTGCTCCTCCCATATCTTCAATATAATACGGTGTAAGAGTTGATACAGCTACTCACTACCGTGCTTAAAAAGCTCGGCCGGGAGCTCGTCCTGCCCAGCATCCTTGTTGTTCTTCAGTCCTCTAATGGCTGTCTCGACCTCGTCTAGCGTTGGAGGTTCCACAGCTTGTCCGTCGTCGTCGATTCGAATTCTGTCCGTCGCTCTTCCACTCCCACCGTTCAACAATACCTCGAAGTGCTCTCTCCACCTGGCAGCCACCATTGTCTTGTCTGTTAGTAAGTTTCCATTACGATCGTTGTACATGTCGGGAGAAGGCGCTGTTTTTCTCCGCACGCCATTGACAGTTTCGTAAAATCTCCGCATATAATTCTGTTCCACAGGGCCCATATAGCCGAGGTGGTAAACGCACGGGTATTCAGCATGACCATGCTGAGAGTGACGGGTTCGATTCCCGGTCGGTCCAGGATCTTTTCGTAAAGGAAATTTCCTTGACTTCCTTGGGCATAAGAGTATCTTCGTGCCT
>NW_026917569.1:0-25000 GCF_035046485.1 Aedes albopictus
ACATAGCGGCGGAATTACGCACTAAAATTACCACCATTTGATAGCCATAGACCTTCTGATCAACATTGCTGAAGACACGAACATTCTAGGTGTTCAGAATCTTGAGATAAACCATGTCAAAGTACTTCATTGTAAATGCACACTAGCGCCACATAGTGGCGGAATTACGTACCAAACATTTCACCATTTGAAGGTCATAAACCTGCTGAACAACTTTGCCGAAGGTCTAAACTTTGCAGAGGATACGGTTTTTGAGATATAGTTTAGTAAAAAATAAGGTTTTCAGGTGATGCCAAACTTTTTGGGGTGCTGCAATATTCAATTGGGGTGTTGCAATACTAGAAGATGCGATTCCATATTTATGGCGGGTAGTGTACATACATCTCTAGTGGTAAGTTCAGAGATGAGTAAAGTAACTGTTGCATGGTTAACAAGCACAAATGCCCGAGGCATGACACGCGATTTTTTCATTTCATTTTTACTGAAAGTAGCTAGCACTGGGTTAGCTAAAAAAAGGTTCTTGGACTAAGGCCACTTGAACTGTACCATTTTGCAAAGATTGATCGTAGCTGTTCTTTAATGCTGAAGGTTGATCTGAGCTGCTCAAACCGAAGGCGCTACAGAATACGCTGTGTAAATCGCATGATGAGAAACCATACAGGTGAAAAAATTTACTAATCAGTGACAACTTCATAATCCCGCCCTTATTCAGCCACGGTAGGCATAAGCTACATCACACCTTGAGTTACGGGTCACCTGTTTAGTGGACTCTCACTATCGGAACAGGATCTCCTGTAGTGCTATTCTTAGTCAATTAAACTAACTGCTATCAACCCTTCATAGCTAATCGGGACAAAAAGTTAATATTGATGATCAACTTCATACGGGCTCGAATTGCCAGTTATTTCGATAAAGCAACCAAATTGTTGGCTACCCCAAGAAAGGCATGCATAAAATGTAAAAATTTTCATTTCATAAACACCACATTATACCTAAGAGTACTGATATTTCGTTTTATACAGTAGCAGTTTGTGAACCCCTGACCTGGTTGGTGTCGCCATGCACCAACCAGCCATGGATAAAGAACAGTTATCGGGAAAATTGTGTCAATTCCGAGTCATCAAGGCCGGAACAAAAAGTTGCTGGCACGCATCGCATATCTTGTACCAAGTGCCTACTCAGCGTGTGTGCGTCGCAATTCAATTGCGTTTCCGGATAACCGGATAGAACAGCTATCGAAATCGGAACCGAAAAGCGGCAGATGAACGTTGAGCCAGTTAGGGAGCTGGAGGGGGGAGAAATTGCGCGAATCCCATTAGGTAGGATCGTTGCGAACTGCGACTGACCCGGTTCCGATTGAACACCCGCACCAGCAGACTAGTAGACGACTCCGGCCAATAATAACTCGCATGAAAATGAATGGGTGTATGTATCTGGGGAGAGCCGGATTCCTATATTCGTATAATTGCTATCGTGTGAAAGTTGAGCTGGCACTGCTGGATGGAGCTCATGAGATGGGACTTCGGGCAAATGGGGTGAGGATGTGGATGCGAGTTATGAACGATGACAGTACGATGGCTGGCAAGTCGTGGACTTTTGCCCTTCTAGTGATGGTGAATAATTTCGGATATAAATATGGGTGGGTTGAGCAGAGTCCAAACAGTGCTATTCAAGTTTCATATTTTCCAGGATCAATTTCAATTGAAATTTGTATAAAAATAGCTGTGGAAGAGGATGGTTGTCGAAAATATTTGAACCTACGTCAAAACTATTTATACGTACATTAAGATGCAAATAATTTGGAACTTTTTGGTAGATTAAGAAGAAAGATCGAGAAAAATAAAATGTTTACAGACAATTACATACTCTTAAATTAGATTGCCGAGATCGACTGTGTTCCAATCCTTTTTTTTTACTATTTCTTTATTTGACAGGCCCATACGCCCGAAGGCTATACGGGGCCAATAGAACCTTTTTGCCTTTCTCGTACACTAAGTGTACTGGAAAGGCTATATGTTCACTCTAAAAATGACTTTTTGATAGGAGGCCCGGAGGGTCGAGTCACGTATACCAATCAACTCAGCTCGACGAATTGAGGTGATGTCTGTATGTGTGTATGTATGTGTGTGTGTATGTGTGTGAGTGTGTACAAAAAACTCACATCACTTTTTGGCAGTAAACTTCAACCAATTTTAATGACCGACGGTTCATTCGACGCGGAATCAGGTCCCATTGTTTCCTATTGAAAATGGTTCGGATCGGTCCAGCCGTTCCGGAGTTATGGCCATTTAGGTGTTCCGGACCGGTACCCCAGGAAGGGGCCAGATATGAAAACGCTACAAACCCATCCATGCGACACATCAAACTACGGCATTTTCGATAACTTGCTGAACGGTAAGCAGAAAAATGGTCTCAGACCATATCTGAGCCGGTAGTGTCCCGGAACCGGTTCCGGGTGTCCCGCCGGAAAGGGCCAAACATAAAAGTGCACTAAACCCATGCATGCGGCATATCAAACCGCTGCTTTTTCGATACCCTGATGAACAGTAAGAAGGAATACATTCTCAGGCCATATCGGAACCGGTACTATTCCGGAACCGGTTCCAGATGTCCCGCTGGAGGTGGCCAAGTATAAAAGTTAACCAAACCCATGCATGCGACATATCAAATAGTGGCTTTTTTGACATCCTAATAAAAGGTAAGCAGGAAAATATTCTCAGACCATATTTGAACCGGTTGTGTTACGGAACCGGTTCCGGGTGTCCCGCCAGAAGTGGCCAAATATTTTTTTTTTGTCTGTATTAACGAGATTTTTAACCCTAGGCTAGTTCATCTCGGGACCCACGCTTTACTTCCCTTCCGAAGGAAGAACTCACATTTTGTAAGTATGTCGGGAGTGGGATTCGATCCCAGGTCCTCGGCGTGATAGTCAAGTGTTCTAACCACCACACCAGGTCCGCTCCACAGTGGCCAAATATAAAATTAAACCAAAACCATGCATGTGACATATCAAACCGCGGATTTTTCGATAACCTGATGAACAGTATGCAGGAAAGCATTCTCAGAACATATCGGAACCAGTAGTGTTCCGGAACCGGTTCCAGATGTCCCGCCAGAGTGGCCAAGTTTAAAAGTTAACCAAACCCATACATGCGACATATCAAATAGTGGCTTTTTTGATATCCTGATGAACAGTCAGCAGGAAAATATTCTCAGATCACATGTGTCTGAACCGGTAGTGATCCGGAACCGGTTCCGGGTGTCCCGCCGGAAATGGCCAAACAAAAAAGAGAACCAAACCCATGCGACAAATGAAATCGCGGATTTTTAGGTATCTTGATTTGGCAAAAAAAAGTTTCCGGCCATATTTGGAATAACCGGTAGAATTCCTCACCGATTAAGGGTGCCCCATCGGAAGTGGTCAAATGTAAAGGAGAACCAACCCCATAAATAGCTGTTTTGGTAACCTAATGAACGGTTAACAAGAGAAACAATCATAGACCACACTTTGGAAAACCAATACTGTGCCGAAACCGGTTCCAGGTGCTCCGCCGGAAGTGGTCAAATGTAGAGTGGAACCAAACGCATGCACACCGCGCATTAAATATCGGCTTTTTCGATGACGCGCAGAACGGTCAGCAAGAAAAGTCTCAGGCCACTTTAAGACTACCGGTAGTGTACCGGAACCACTTTCGAGTGTCTCGCCGGAACTGGCGAAATGCACAAATAAGTGTTTGACAGTACATCAAATTGCAGCTTTTTTGAATACACGATGATCGATTCGTAAGAACATAGCCTCAGACCATATTTTAGACAACCGTTAGTGTCCCGAAACCAGTTCTGGGTGTCCCACTGGAAGTGGTCAAATGTAAAAGTGATCTATATCCACCCATGCATAAGATAAATCAAATCGTGTTTTTTTTTGGGTAACCTAATGAACGTTAGCAATGAAATAGTCTCAGACTATATTTGGGAGACCCGGTGTGCTCCGCAACCTGTTCCGGTACCGCATCGAAAGTAATCAAATGTACCATGCAACATATTACATCACGGCTTTTTGAATAACCCGAGGAATGGTTAACTAGAAAATAGGCTCACACCACATTACAGACTACCGGTAGGGTTGCACAACCAGCGTTTGGTGCTTCGCCGGAACTACGAAAGTAAATAAAATCAATGCAAGCGATAAATATGTGTAAGAGAACAAAATCTTACAAATTAAACCCACATACAAACAGACGTCGCACTATACTCATTACCTATCGCTCTTGTTTTCAACGGTCAATAAGATATAGCCCAAATGTTCAGAAAAAAATTTTGTGATCTGTGATTGTGTAGAGTTATAGCTTAGCTTGTTAGTATCGTCTTGTTATTGATCAGCCTCCAGTGTTAGTGAAGGTGCTCAACAAAGTGCTCAAGCAGTCAACTGAGAAGTCTGGTATTTTTCAGCCCTGCTTATACGTTGAACATAATGTCGGACTATGTGCAATCAATAAGTTTTAAGTAAATTCAAAGATGTCTGATAAAATGCTTGTTTTTCTATAAAAATATTCGGATTCAGAAACACTTTCACGGTGTGTCTTAAACCGTTATTAACAAAATAAAATACCCATCTAAGCGGTACCCACCATTCGAAAGATATAGTATCCAGGTATCATCTCTGAAATTTTGGAAATGTTTCATCGAGAGAATTGATAGTTTGAGCGATTTGAAATTTTAGGGCATTTTTCAATGAAATTCTCTTTGAACTATTAATATTCAATCGTGGTTGTATCACGATCGTGGTCATCAACCTGTGCCTTATAAATTTGGAATCAACATTTGAAACGTATGGTATTCGTGTATTCTTACTGAAAATTTGAGAACATTTTATCTACGAAATCAAAAGTTATCGTGAATTGAATTTATAATCCAAATTCATAGGTTTTTACAGTATTTATAGCAATTAAACAGTTACCATTTACTACAAATAACCAAAACCAATTCAAATGCCCGCTGTTGTAGTCAATCACAGCATTCAACAACTGGTTCAAATAGGATATAGATTATAGATGTCTGGAACGTACGATATCTGTCCCATGTTTCTGAAAAAATTGCTGGGAACGCTCTCAGTAGCTTGCTCTCCGAACACACCAAGAGATTTTCCAGTATGTACCATCTCAGACCAGCAACTGGAACTGCAAAATATGAAACTTTGACAAGTTCGGCAAATTAAGGGTCTCCCATATCATTCCAAACCTAGCCTTCAACGTGGTATAGTCTGGATCCAATTTATCTATGAAACAACCTCTGTAGATGTCTTTGTAGAGTTTTAATGCCTGAAATATAATTATAATTAAACCATCATAGTCGATTAAACGCTTACATTCAAAAGATCGTGTAGCTTATGACCTCCTTCAAAAACCATCAAAGCGACCATTAAATTGTGACATGCTTTTCCTGTGAAGCCATACGTTCGTTGGTGATGTCTCATAACAGTACCTTTACCTGTACCTTTTCAGGACTCGCTTTTTTGGCGGCTTTGTACAATGCATTCCAAGAGTTATGTGCAAAGCAGGTTGGGGAGTGGCAGTCAATATCAACTCCTGATCCATACCGTTAACTAAGAGCCCATTTAAACAACAAACTAGGAGTTTCGCTTACAAACTTAGATGTTTTCGCGTGCAAGAATGATGACAACGCTACTTCACCATGCCGTGAGGCTAATAAAAATCGCCTAACAATTTGCTTTAATTGCTGACTCGCTTCTACACATTACAAAAAATGCTGCTTTCCCTTCTCAATTTCTGGTAACCATTGTTACAGATCCGCTAGACATCCTTTGACCATTCATATACCACGTTGATTACAAAGCTTGTATCCCAAAAGTTTCATATTTATCGGTTCCACGTTAAGCAGTTCTGAGAATACTCTGAGAAATATATTAGTGTGTTTAGAGAGCAAGCTACTGACAGGGTTTCCAGCGATTTTGCCGAAACATGGGGGAGATATTGTACGTCCAGGACATCTAAATCCTATTTCATCCAACTATTGAATGCTGTGATTGACTACAATAACGGGCATTCGAACTGATTTTTGTTATTTGTAGTAAATATTAACCGTTTATTTGCCATAAATAGGGTAGCGAACCACTTGGGCAGCGGCCGGTATTTTGGGCACTCTTCGCTATAACTCAATCAATTCCAAACCAATTGACTTAAAATTTTGTGCACGGCTAGAAACTATACGTATCTCATCGCGTTCCAAAAATTGTGTCAATTAGTTCAAAATTGGCTGAGTTATAGCAGAAAAGTGCCCAAAATAGGACCCCTGCCGAGATGGTTCCACTTCCCTATCGTAAAACCTATGGATTTGGATTATAAATTCAATTCACGATAACTTTTGATTTCGTAGATAAACTGTTCTCAAATTTCAGTAAGAATACACGAATACCATACGTTTCGAATGTTGAGTTCCAAATTTATGAAGGACAGGTCGATGGCCACGATCGTGATACAACAACGATTGAATATTAATAGTTCAAAGAAAATTTCATTGAAAATCGTCCTCTAATTTCAAATCGCTCAAAATATCAATTCCCTCGATGAAACATTTCCAAAATTTCAGAGATGATACCTGGATACTATATCTTTCGAATGGTGGGTACCGCTTAGATGGGTATTTTATTTTGTTAATAACGGTTTTAGACACACCGTGACTTTGACTTACGTTGTCGGAAAGATTGTGAGGACATGTTCGACGAGAAAGGCTCTATCACCACTAGGTGGATTAATTTGGGTTTTTCATATTGAATTAGACAAACTAACAGAATCACAGGCACTCTGTGACTCTTGAATCCCGCACAACTTATTTTTTTCTTTTCCGCGCTTCGTTGACAGCCGCCGTTTATTGGTTCCACAATTGGTTGTTCTCACATGGTGAAGATGAGCTGTCGGTCTCGCCGTTGTCGCCGTCGTCGCTTCCATTCGTACTCTGTTGGTCTGCTTTGTTGGCTTGATTTGTAGGTACGGTATTGTTTTCGCGTTCGATAAGCGCACGCTTACTTCTCGCCACTATTTCTATGAATGTTTCAGGGGAGGATGGGGTCGATTGACTGCTGCACATCGGCGGAAAATCGGCGTCGGAGAAAATTTGTTCATTTGATTGAGATGATGCTGCCACTGTTGCTGCTGCTGTTGTTGCTCTTGTCTCGGGTACGGTCTCTTCCAAGCACCTCTGCTTGGGATGAACCGGCCTGGAGCACCGCCTACAAGTTCGAATTTGGTTTATGTGCTCCACATAACAAATCTCGTCTGCTATCATGAACATATGAAGGGATCGGGTGTTTGATCCTCATCAATAGCACTCGAACCCCGTTCGGTATACCGACAAAGTAATTCTTCCAACGTTCTGTTTGTATTGAAAACACATCACCGTACTTCATCATGAAGTTAGCGACGGTGGTGTGGGGTACAGAAGGGGGCAGGTCATGTACTCGTACAGACACCGCTTCGCTGTCCACATACACCGGGATTTTGAATTGCTTGTCCTTCCAAACAAAAGCCCGCTTGATATTGTGCGCTTTTTCATAGCGCAGCGCCGTAACATGATCCACCATTTCGATGTATACACAGCTACGCGTGTTGTGTAACTGGATACTTTTAACATCCGAAAGATTTAACTTGAGATCATCTTGAAGAAATTGCTCAACTTTTCGCACATCGGGTCGCCCGGGAACTACACTTAAATCAACTATTAAGGTGTTTTTGCGAAAACCACTCATTTTACCGATATGAAGCACGGGGGATCTGGTGAAAACGTCTGGAGGCTACGAGTGCAGACTGTCAACTGTGTTCCAATCCTTGTTCCACTTCATATGTCAGTGGAAGAGGTTAATTAAAAATTTCCTTATTTTTTTTTTTTTTTTTGGAATTTTCGTCGATTTTTTTGACTTTTATTATCTATACTATTTTTTTTTTTTTTGGTTTTAAAATTTGGTTTATTTTGGTCAATTCCTTAGTTACAAATTAAAATTCTACGTTTAGATGAAAATTCAAAGCATCTACATCAATTCTAGCGTTACACGAGTTAACAAAGCAGATGTAATTTATGAAAATTCGCAAAATTTGCACTCTTCTAGTTCGCCCTATTCCTTCCAGAGCAGGTCTCACGAGATCTTCGTAAGAGAGTCGTCTCCATCCATTCAATATCACTGCAAGGTTCTGCTGTAGGACCGTCCAGGCCGGCGCGACACGAGCACAGGTAGAGAATTTGTGTTGGAGTGTTTCTATCGTCTGGTTCCCACAGTGTGTGCAGTACTCGTCCTCCACTCTCTGCATCACGAAGAGCAGCTTGCGATGTTCGGTTTTGCCGTTTACTAGCAGGTACAGCTGGGTGCGTTGCGTAGATGTTAGTCGTTTATCACCTATGTTTCGCCAGACACGTTTCCAGTTTACAGCTGGGCTATTCCGTTCCACTTTTGGCGGCTCCGTTTGCTGAACGAAGTGCTGATGGATTTGATCGGCGGAGGGGTTTTCTTGGATTTGATTTGGGATTTGGGAATAATTTGAGAGGATAATTTTGATGTCGGGATGATCTATTGGAATTGCTGGGCGAGGATTAACGTGGTGAAGAAAGGAACTATAAAAAGGAGTGGAATCGATCTCTCGAATGAAACGGTTGATGGCGAGGGACTTCCCTTTCAAAGCTGGTAGATGCAGATTTAGACCCCCATACTCTTTGCGACGAGCAAGCTGCATTATCGGGATGCGTGCAACTATACCTTGCCACAGAAAAGCCCCCATCGTCGAAGTAATTTTCGCCGTGTGTACTCCAAGGGGTGGCAGAACAGACGACAGATACCACAATTTTGACGTGCCGAATGTGTTCAGCATGACAACTTTTTGCTGCAACGTCAGCATACGCAAAGACTGCAGCCACAATTGTTGCGTGAACTTTCCTATCATCGTATTCCAGTTGAGCGTCGTCATCAACCGTACTGAATTTGCGAAGACAACACCCAAGATTTTGACGGTATTGGCTGTTCGTAGCCAGGGGGCATCGATCACGTTGCCCTCGCAAAAGCCAACGTTTGTCGAAACCGTCTTTTGCAGATTTAATTTCGCTCCGGAGGCAGTTCCAAAGCGAGTAAATATTTCCTGCATCGCCTCGATTTGCGCCGTTGACGTCACTATCACGCTGATGTCATCAGCATACGCAACCAAGAGGTCCTCTCCGCACGTCTGCTCAAGCCTGCGCAGCAGCGGATGGAGGTATAGCACAAAGAGGTGCATAGACAACGGGTCCCCCTGCCGGACCGAGCGTTGTATTTCGAAAGAGCGAGAAAGGTGCCCATTGATTAACAGCCGCGAGGTTGATCGGCTGGCGATTCGAGAAAGCAGAGCAATGAGATCCTGCTTAAGCCCGAGCGAACGCATGGTCTCGAAGAGAAAAGAATGCCGAACCCGATCGAAGGCATTTTCCAAATCGAAGCTAATGAGCTTACCCGCACGCCGGTGACGACGAAGGCTGGCAATCCGATCTTTGAGAGCAAGAGTGGCTTGGAAGATGTTGCGCTCTGAGTTCGAACATTTCTGTCCGTCGCTCAAAACATCGTGGGCTCTCATCACGCCCTCCACACGGTTACAGAAGTTACACAGATTTGTGTACTACTAGATCAGCCTCACCGCTGTGTCAAATGTACACAGATACTTTTCCGGCTCCAGCGCTGGCATGAAAACAAAATTAACAATTATTTTTGCATTGATCGATTCCTGATAATGCATGTCATCGTTCAGAGAAAATTAGTTATGAACTTTGCTCCCATACCCGCGCTAGAGCCAGAAAAGTGACTGTGTACATTTGACACAGCGGTGGAGGCTGATCTAGTAGTACACAAATCTGTGTACATTGTACACAAGCCTGTGTACATTGTACACAAGCCTGTGTTGTTTCGTTTTAGGGTGCAGCCTGTTTTTCAGAATGCGGGAGAGCAACTTGTAGTCGCTATTTAGCAGAGAGATGCACGCAGAACTCGATGTACACAGCGCAACGAGTAACTTTCACGCAGCGACCGAAAAGACAAAAGAATTTTCACGCAGATTTGTGTAACACTGGATCAACACAAAAAATGTGCTGATCCGGTGTTACACAAATCTGCGTGAAAATTCTTTTGTCTTTTCGGTCGCTGCGTGAAAGTTACTCGTGTGCTGTGTTGTTTCATTTAAGGGTGTGGGCCTAAACGACCGTGGTGTGTTGTCGCCCCCTTTCTTCCTCACCAGAACGATGATGCCTTCCACAAACGCAGGGGGAAGATTGCCGGTGAGTGCTTCGTTGAGAATCAGATTTAACTCCCGGTGGATGACGTCGAACACGCGAAGATAAAACTCACGTGGTATGCCATCGCAGCCTGGGGATCTCTTCGGTGCGCTTGCTCTGATAGCAGACAAAATTTCTGCCGTGGTGATCTCATCCATACAGCTTTCATTCAACGGATCGTTCGGCGGGATGACGCGATCGCAGGCAAAATCGTTCTCATTATTTTGTGCACCTTCTTCCGAGTAGAGGCTCGAGAAAAAGTTTAGCAAGCTTGTCTCGATCGCTTGTGGCTCGTCGATGGTTTCGTTCTCCCCTGTCCGTAGCTGCGTGATGATGGTTTTCTTCCGCCGTCTTTCCCCAAGGTGAAAAATTGACATGGGCTCGCCCGCTACATGTGTTTCATTGGCGCGTATGAACATTTGGGAGAAATTTCTCTGTAGCGCCAGCATTTCCCCTTTTAGGCGGTTTATTGTAGGTAACAACTCTGGATGTTGGTAGTAATCATCATACGCCAGCCGTAGTTCAGCATAAAGACGCTGGTGTTGGTGGTGAAACTCGTCGAAAACGGCTCGAGACTTCCACTTGAAGAAACTTTTGATCTTCGGCTTAACGTATGAGATCCACCATTCGATCCATGAGTTGTAGTGTCTGCGCTGGCGGGTCCAATATTGCCACTTATACTGGAACTCCGCAATGTTCTCGATGGTCAGAAGATGAGGCCGCAGTGACCAAAAACCACGCCCGGGCTCATGTCCCAGCTGGGGGAGACAGAGCCGAACGGTCAATGCTTTGTGGTCCGTGAACGAGCAGACGTGAGTGTGTGCAGTACGCAGATTTTCTCGCAAACCACCGCTGACGTACATACGGTCAAGACGCGACCGTGCATTCCGGCAAACGTACGTGTAACCGGCATCTCGGGGACACAGCTTTTCCCATGCATCATGCAATTGCAGCTGCTGCACAGCCGTTTTAAGAGCAGGACTTGTGTTTGGGCTGGAGGAATCGCATGCGCGCAGCACGCAGTTGAAGTCGCCAACGAGAATGACGTGTGCGGTACGGTGACGTAGGTAGTACGCGAGAGTTCCGTTGAAAAACTCCTCACGAGTGGCTCACTGTGCGGTACCGGAGGGAGCGTAAACGTTGCAAACCCAAGTAACACACTTGTCATAGAAGAGTCACGGCGGCGCAGGTTTTTGTTGCGCAGAAGTCACTGTGACTTACTTCTAGCAAGTAAGTATTAATTTGTTAGAAGTATGTCACAGTGACTTCTGCGCAACAAAAACCTGCGCTGCCGTGACTCTTCTGCGACAAGTGTGTTACTTGGGAATTGTCGTGTCGTTCACTCTCAGCGCAAGTAGACGGCTATCCAGGCTCTTCTCGACGTGAGAGACCTGTATGTACTCCTTCACTGCAGTGGCTGTACCTCGTCTCGTGTGGTCTACATTAGTGTATACGACGAAGCCAGGCAAGGAGAGCTGGTCGTTTTCCACTTCTTGCAGACACACGATGTCGAGGCTCTGACTGTTGATAAAATTACGAAGCGCATTCAGTTTTGTGGGGCTGGTGATTGTGCCGATGTTGATCGACGCGATATTGTAGGACATGAGAGCCATTTATAAGCGGTAGTCTTCACCCTGATCGTCGTCGTTATCTTCCCGGCGGGGTTTTTTGCCTGGAGGTCGACCTCGCATGCTTCGTTTGCTACTCGTGGATGTAGATGAATCGTCGGTTTCGTTGCCATTGCCGCTCTTGCTCTGCGATCGTGTTGCGATACTCGGCTTTTTGAAACAGTCCACCAGGAGAACGGTGGCTGTGGCAGACTCGTCGTTTTGTGGTGGTCGCAGCGACGACGACGAAGCATGCGCTCGTTGAGTTTGTGAGTGGGGGGACGCCGTGAGATCAACTCTTACCGGTTGATTTTCGGAGGTCGAAACAGACGGTTCGGTCTGGCTCGACGGCTTCGCAAGCTCGGGAAACTCGTGCAAGGAAGGTGGTGGCGGAGCGGAGTTTTTCTTCCCGACCGGTTTCTTGCTCAGTGGCTTCTCAGCGGCTGATTTTTGCGGTTGATGGCGTGTTGTTCCACCTTGCTTCGCTACATTTGCGTAGCTTTTCTGAACTAGCAGTTTCTTGTTTTGGACACAAGAAATGCCAGTATGTGCCTGCTCTTTGCAGTGTTTACATGACTGCAACTGGCCTTTGTAAACAACAAAAGCCTGCTGTCCGTCGATGGTGACCCACGAGTCGATGTTACGTCGGATCAGCATACGAGCCGACCATATACCGAGTGGTACACCGGCGAAGTCGTAGCCTTCTCCCCATGTCAACTCACGAATCGAGATCACATCACCGAACCCGCACAGAAACTCGACGATCCTCTCTTCGGACACGTTTTCGGGCAGGTCGTACACTTTCACTTCCACACTTCCATCTTCCATGGTAATACGAAGCTTGTGCTTCTTCCCATTTATGTCTACTTCATGACGGCCGTCGTGTTCGTCCACAATTTTTTGTGCGATCGCCAGGTTACTGACCTTGACGAACGCACATTGTTCACCCTTGTGACACTGTAGTCTTTCGACGTCTTCTTTCTTCAGCCCAAGCACTGAACGGCAGAAGCCGTGCACCTTTTCGAAAGATGGCTTCACCGGGAAGCACGAGTAGTCTATACGAAAGGTGTTTTCTCGCCTCATCGCGAAACACTTCAGCGCGCGACGCGGCACGGCGAAAAAGAAAGTAGAACCACCGAAACTAAAAGCTTGACTTTCAAAGCGCGTAGGGGATTCTGGGGTAATACGCACCACTTAAGGAAGATGCGTCCAAATGCATATAAAAAGGCAAGAATTTATTGGTTTAATGCATGCATTCATTGCATATACTTTCATTCTAAGAGAAACCAAACAAAATTTCAGCCTTAATACAGTTCAGCTCTTGAAAATAACGTTTTTTGTAAAGACTAACGTTACGGCTTCGTATGTTTATGCGGGGCAGTATGCACCCTTGCTCGGGGTAAAATGCACTACAACAATGGGGCAGGATGCACTCAAACAAAGGGGCAAGACGCACTACAACATTGAGGCAAGATGCACCGTCGAGTTTAGAAATCTTTTTACTTCTTAGACAAAATGCATGTTTAATAAGGCTTTAAGACAAACAATAGCTCAATTTTGTTTGCGATTACTTACAGAGCACTCATAGATATTATTACAGCTTGTTTTCTATAGGTGCGTTTTGCCCCAACCAATGGAGTGCATATTGCCCCAATCAATAGCAAAAAATACAATAGTTTAAAACATATAATTTACGTAGATTACTGTTTAAGTTATTTTTCCTATGCTTAGCATTGCCCTCAATGAACTGAATAAACACAACAGCATTAGATGTTTGGTCGGTTTTCACCATCAAATCATTCGACAAACGATCGGGAAAATTACATCAGAATCGTGCTATTCAATTTTATTCTTTTTTCTCACTAATTACGTAACGTAGATATGTAAAATTTTCCAGATGCTCATTTATTAAGACGTTCTATTAGACTGATAAGGTTTCAAAACTCTAAAACCGATAATCCCTGAAAAACAAAGGGGGTGCGTTTTGCCTCGACAGTGCGTATTACCCCAGATGCCCCTAGTCGAAAAACACGTCCGCGCGACTCAGAAGCTGAGCATTAACTGCACTCTGTGACTCTTGAATCCCGCACAACTTATTTTTTTCTTTTCCGCGCTTCGTTGACAGCCGCCGTTTATTGGTTCCACAATTGGTTGTTCTCACATGGTGAAGATGAGCTGTCGGTCTCGCCGTTGTCGCCGTCGTCGCTTCCATTCGTACTCTGTTGGTCTGCTTTGTTGGCTTGATTTGTAGGTACGGTATTGTTTTCGCGTTCGATAAGCGCACGCTTACTTCTCGCCACTATTTCTATGAATGTTTCAGGGGAGGATGGGGTCGATTGACTGCTGCACATCGGCGGAAAATCGGCGTCGGAGAAAATTTGTTCATTTGATTGAGATGATGCTGCCACTGTTGCTGCTGCTGTTGTTGCTCTTGTCTCGGGTACGGTCTCTTCCAAGCACCTCTGCTTGGGATGAACCGGCCTGGAGCACCGCCTACAAGTTCGAATTTGGTTTATGTGCTCCACATAACAAATCTCGTCTGCTATCATGAACATATGAAGGGATCGGGTGTTTGATCCTCATCAATAGCACTCGAACCCCGTTCGGTATACCGACAAAGTAATTCTTCCAACGTTCTGTTTGTATTGAAAACACATCACCGTACTTCATCATGAAGTTAGCGACGGTGGTGTGGGGTACAGAAGGGGGCAGGTCATGTACTCGTACAGACACCGCTTCGCTGTCCACATACACCGGGATTTTGAATTGCTTGTCCTTCCAAACAAAAGCCCGCTTGATATTGTGCGCTTTTTCATAGCGCAGCGCCGTAACATGATCCACCATTTCGATGTATACACAGCTACGCGTGTTGTGTAACTGGATACTTTTAACATCCGAAAGATTTAACTTGAGATCATCTTGAAGAAATTGCTCAACTTTTCGCACATCGGGTCGCCCGGGAACTACACTTAAATCAACTATTAAGGTGTTTTTGCGAAAACCACTCATTTTACCGATATGAAGCACGGGGGATCTGGTGAAAACGTCTGGAGGCTACGAGTGCAGACTGTCAACTGTGTTCCAATCCTTGTTCCACTTCATATGTCAGTGGAAGAGGTTAATTAAAAATTTCCTTATTCATCAAAGCAAGGAAAAAGCAGATTTTATATGGAAAAGCAATTTTTTCTTAACGATATTGTCTGTTACGAAGTCGATTTCATTCCACATTCAAACTATCGTTTTCACCTAGGGATGTACGTTGGACGCCCTGCCCTATTGAACTGCAATTTATAAAATTCAAATAACTCAACGTACATATGTACAGATGGGTAAATTATTGGTTAAATTGGGAAAAAATCCACAGCTCAGGTGAGATTTGAACTCACGACCCTTATTCGCTAGACAACTAAATCTCACCTGAGCTGTGGATTTTTTCCCAATTTAACCAATAATTTACCCATCTGTACATATGTACGTTGAGTTATTTGAATTTCATAATTTGACCACACGGATTGGTACCGTCAAACGGGGTTACTTGCAACAGCGGTGTAACTTGCAACACGATGACATACACTAAATGTGAAGCATTTTCTAATAATAATGAAAACTAGGATGCCCTACTATTTCGGTTATAGTGATTATGTGTATCAAAGATTGATTTAGTATAAAAATTGGCTTTGTTTCTTTGTTTATGGTTTAGCTACACTGTTAAAACGGATTGCTCATTTTATGCCATAAAAACAAGTATGAAAATCGTGCTTGACCTCTCCCTTATGGTAAGTGCGATAAGTCTGATGACCTTGCTTGCAGTTAGGGTACCTAATAGTAAGCTTATCTAAACGATAAAAGTTTGAGAAACTTATCGACTAAGTAATGCAAAAAATCATTATTATATTCGAAAACCACTATGGGGTAACTTGCAACAGTTGAATTTGACGAAACCTTCTATTATTTATCTTCATTTCACGATATATTTGACAGAAATAACCGAAATGGATCATTTATTGATTACGTAACGCGTTCATTTTCAAATGACAATTCATTTTTTTACATTTTTTTTTTGCACGTGACCTTCAAACATTGTGAGGAAATACCACATTTTGAAGTTTCATTCATGTTTCATCATGTTAAAAATTCAATTTTTGTTTATGAACGCTGTAAAGCAATCACCAACATCAATTCTGAACCTAGATAGAGTAAATTATTTCAGTTTAATACCCAAATTAGCGAGTTTGACATTTACAAAGTAGAATAGGTGTGTTTCAATCATGTTAATTTAGCTGAAATTGCCAAACAACACTTCAAACTGAAGGCTACTTGAAGATGACTCACTCTACCTTTTCAAGAAATGACAATAATCATTGTTGACATTTTGTAATGAGTGTTAAGTCACGAGAATCATATATATTTAGTGTTTGAGGGACGTGAGACCTGTTGCTAAAAGATATACTTTCGCTTGCAATAACTATCAATCCTTTCATGAAAAATTATATTTCAATTGGTTAGTGTACATCTTTTCATGGTATGTTTCATGCATAACATCAAAAATTTACAATACAACTAAATACTAGAATGTTAGTGCTGTTTAATGATAGCTAACTTAGCTTCATGTCCTATGTTGCAAGTTACCCCACAGATGGGGAAACTTGCAACAATCATGTATTTCGCACCTCCTGATTAGGTGGCAACGTATTTTGGTAAACCAAGTGCTGCATAGTATTCTACTTGGGGTAATTAGCGTACACGATGCTTCACAGGATGTTTCAAATGTTTAGATTTTCAATGATATTGCTTCAAAGTGGAGAAGTGTTGCAAGTTACCCCATTTGACGGTATTACCGAAAATTTGCACTTCAAGTGAGTCGTTTTCGAGCATCTACCTCTACGTAGTTACCCGTCGTATCAAATAGAATGCGAACGACGCGTTTGATCGCCTTCCAGGTAGCATTGTTCTTCCTCTACAAGTGGTTGAGGAAGCGTTGCCTGTACGATAGGCAAACAGTTTCAAACAATAAACAAATCGCTTTCGCTCTTCGTACATATGTACAACAGAGATGGTTATATTTGCGGTTTAGGGGAAGATGATATAGATCGATGAGATTAGAATAAGGCAATCCAGGACGACTTTTCGCGATGGGGGTGACAGCCAAAAATGTAAACATAGTGTGAGTACAACTTAACAAAGTTTCGTCAAGTGTCGTCGTTGCTTAACAAATTCCTTTGTGTTCAACTGTCACCCCGATCATCGGATGTCAAATATATATGGTAAACAAAAAAAATCAGCTGATCGCATCTGTCTCATGGATTGCCTTATTGAACCTTATGACAACTAAGTTGCCGGGTCATTAATTGGCTCGGTAGCTTAGTTGGTAAAGCACTTGTCTAGCGAATAAGGGTCGTGAGTTCAAATCTCACCTGAGCTGTGGATTTTTTCCCAATTTAACCAATAATTTACCCATCTGTACATATGTACGTTGAGTTATTTGAATTTCATAATTTGACCACACGGATTGGTATTACCGAAAATTTGCACTTCAAGTGAGTTGCAATTTATAATTAATATTCAATGGCGACTAGACCACACTGATGCTACCGTTCAGGGCGGATGATCCAATCTGCAGAGGATGAGAGCTTTTTCGCTTTGGCCATTAGACCAAAGTTGACAGACTAACTACTCCACAGGCGCACCACAGCTACACAGACGATGGAAAGTTCTAATATACTATCGTTATTTTTTCCCAACCTCGGTTGATCTCGACTATCGCACTATGATATTCACCATAGTCGCTCATAGGTACTGGACGCTTGCACAAACGGTGAGGTGCAGGGAAATGAGGCATATCTATAGGTGAGAGGCATCGATGAAGTGAAACTATGCACTGAGGTTCCGTGGACTAGCGGCAGCGATGAGACTGTAAACGTACTGGGGAAGAGACCCGGGGAAAGTCGTTTGTCAGATTTATTCATGCGTTAAAATTTTCAATATTTTGGGCCATAATTGGAGTTTTATGGCTTTTGCTTGGCACCTTTCCACTCTCCTGTTCAATTGCACGCTCATTTTACAGGTTACTTTGTCTGGACCGAAATTGCGGCAGTTTGTTGGTCGAGCGTTGGGAGCCATTGGTAGTAACGACCGTAATAGTAACACACTGCAACTATTCCATGATTGGATATTCGAAGATATTTGTTGAAAAAGTTCCTCTGTATCTCATTACTTCACTAAAATTGCTTTTTTTAATTGATTTTTGGTGTGCAGTATTTTGATTCTGTCTTTCCATTCGCTTTTTCTTCTTTTGTGTCTTCTCAGTTCCTTAGTCACACCATTATAGATTCATTTCAAACATCTCTTCTAAATTTCAGTTTTTACAAGTTCCTACCTCATGTTTCCATTGGATCTCATTAGCCGGTTTGCTTATATCCTAATGAGTTTGCTTCGGATGTCAGTTGTGATGATTCAGGAACTGCCTAACTGTACTACAGGTTCCAAGAATCACCGCTTTCAGGATGCTGTTCAGGTCCTTCTTCAATTCCAGCTCGTTTAGGGACCTTAGGGGAGATTGAGAGACAACTCCGGTTGCCGAGAGGAAAACCGGAACTATACGGACGTCCTCCAAGTGCCACATCTGCTTCAACTCCTCCGCTAGGTCGTGGTTCTTGGTTATCTTGCCGGAGAACGTTGATTGGACATTATGGTCTAACGGTACAGCGATGTCTATGAGGGTATCCTTTTGTCGTAAACCACAATGTCGGGCCGGTTGACACAAATGAGGACGTGCGTAACGATTTCGCGATCCCAGTACAGCTTTATGCAACTTTTTTCCAGAACCGGGTCCGGCTGGTACTTGTAGTAGGGTACAAATCTGTCGACCAAGTTGCGCTTTAAAGCAAGCTGTTGGTGCACAATCTTGGCAATTTCGTTGTGACGATCGAGGTAGGCAGATCCAGCTAACATTGAACAGCCTGCAACGACATGCTCGATCGTTTCTCCTACTGAATTGCACTTCCTGCAGCGGTCCTCCACGTCTTCGGGCAATATGTACCGCCGAAAGCTCTTCGTCGCAATTACCCGATCCTGGATGGCTACCAAGAAATCTTCTGTTTCCGAGAAGAGGTCACCCCGCACCAGCCACGCGTTCGACGCCGCCTTATCGATGTGCTCGAGCTCCAGTTGATGGGGGTGCGTCCCATGCAACTCCTTCTGCTTCCACGCTACGATCATCTCGTCAACGGTCTTGATGTCGCCGTACAGCTGGTAATCCTCCTGCGCCAGATGCAGGGCGCTGTAACCGTGGTCAGCTTCACATACAGTGCGATACATTTCATGACGGTTCTGACTTTCTATGAAATATGTCCGCAACTGCTGGATCTGGGAGACACATAGTGCCTGGATATTGGTGACGCCTCTACCTCCTACTGCGCGATGGACGACTTTGGATGGCGCATGCGGTGCTTGGTGAACGCCACTCGTACTGCTCGTTCTAACGCCTCGAGATCAGTCTTGGTCCACTTTACCACCCCAAAGCTGTAGGTCAACAGGGGCACAGCAAACGTGTTGATCGCCTTCACCTTGTTGCCAGCTGACAGAAAGCTCCTCAGAACACAGTTGACACGATGCAAGAACTTGTCCTGCAGTTCCTTCTTGATCGCTGTGTGGCGAATACCTCTCAGTTGCAGGAAGCCGAGGTATTTGTACGCTTCGCCTTCAACCATATTCCGAATCTCCTCCTGTTCATTGACGCGGAAACAGCTGGCGTCCACTACTTGGCCCCGGCGAAGATGGACTGACCGACATTTGTCAATTCCAAACTCCATCCGGATGTCGTTGCTGAACACCGTCACAAGCTGCAACAGACAATGCAGCCTCTGTACTGATTCCACAAACAGCTTCAGGTCGTCCAAAAAGAAGGTGTGGGTTATTCTTGTACTCCTTCCCCCACTTTTCAGTTGGTAGCCATAGTTGCATTGATTGAGTGCTCTGCTGAGGGGGTTCATCGCAAGGCAGAACCATAGCGGACTAAAGGTATCGCCTTGAAATATCCCACTCCTGATGCTGAGAGTTCTGGACCGCAACACAGCTGTTCCGTCGGTAATTTTTAGGGACGTGCTCCACATCCCCATAGCGTGTTGCATCAACTTGATGACGTTCCCGTCTACCGCAGTACCCGTCTACTGCAGTACCTTTTTTTTTTTTTTTTCCTTCTAAACCATAGGGGGATAAATCTGCTCATCAGACACCCTAACAGGAAGGTTAGGGTAGTGTGGGGATGAGGCCGTCTTCTACAATGCCGGTAGAAGCCAGGACTACTCTCTCCTCGACCCACTAAAACACATTCCTATGGTCGCCAAACCCTACGTCTCTCCGGAACCACCAAGAAGGTATTGCTTCAGAGAGGGGCTAGTGCATATTGCACCCTCAAGGTTAGCTGCCGTAGCCTAGCAGCAACGAACATCGATGACTCGCACTGGAGAGTCCATCACGATAGCATGCTGGCGCTTAGCCAGTTTCCCGAGTGGTCTTCGCCACTCCCTTTGTTCTCGGAAGGCGGGCAGGGTCAACCCCGCCCGCGCCCTACTGCTGAGCGGACATCAAGAACTGATGCCCACATGCAACCCGATCTGACCTGCTGAAGGCAAGGGTATCACTACCCTTCAGGCCTTATCAGCTGCATCCGTAGGTTGCAGACAGCAGGGTCTCACCTACCCCGACCCTTACCGGGGACCCCTTTCCAACCACGGGCTCAGATCCAACCCAGTAGACTGACGCCACGACAGCACCGCTACCGGGACTTCCTCTCCGCGGCCACTTAATCGCTGTAAGGGTCGATCTCGACCGCAGGGCACCGGTATGACCTACGAAGCCGACTTCGAACCCCTGGACCACCTCTTGTACTGCATCTGGACTAGCCATTCTCCGAGTCCACGCGCCACCTCCTTTGTAGCTCCCAGACGATATGGGTGATAGCCGTTGAAACGGCATTCCAGCTAATCTCATCCCTACACATTCTCTGGACCAAATTGTCCGGAGTTGTGTCCTCCCCGCATGTGGCAAGCATGCGGTCACGCATTGTGCGAAAACGCGGGCACACGAACAAAACGTGTTCCGCCGTTTCCTCTAAACCATTGCACACTGGGCATTCGGGAGAATCCGCATGCCCGAAACGGTGTAGATACTGTCGGAAGCAACCATGACCTGTAAGGACCTGTGTCAGGTGGAATGAAACTTCCCCATGGCGCCTATTAATCCAACTATCTACCCTCGGTATCAACCTATGGGTCCACCTTCCTTTGGTGGAACTGTCCCACGCGCGCTGCCATTTGACCATAGAGGCCATCCTGACAGTCTTGCGTATGCCTCTTGTGCCGCGCATTTCGAAGCACTCCATATCCTCACTGATAAGAATGCTGATGGGCACCATACCAGTAATGACACAGAGAGCGTCGTGTGACACGGTACGGTACGCGCTTGCAACCCTCAGACACATAAGCCTGTAAGTACTTTCCAGCTTCCGTCGGTAGCATTCAGTACTTAGCGCGGTACCCCACGCCGGGCCGCCATACCTAAGTATGGACGTAGCAACACTAGCCAGAAGCTTGCGCTTACTGGCGTACACCGCTGAGCTATTGGACATCATCCGGGACAGTGCCGCAATAGCTGTGGAGGCTCTTTTACAGGCATAATCGACGTGGCTACCGAAGGTAAGCTTATCGTCGATCATCACGCCCAAGTGCTTGACAGAGCGCTTCGACAGGATAGTGCACTCTCCTACACTGATCTCCGTCTGCTGCGCCGACTGCATGTTGTTAACAACCGTCACCTCTGTCTTGTGGTGAGCCAGCTCCAGTTTTCTGGACCGCATCCACGCCTCCACAACCTTGATCGAGTGGTCGGTAGTCAACTTCACCTCCTCGATCGTTTCACCGTAGACTTCGAGCGTAATATCGTCGGCAAATCCGACAATCACCACTCCCACTGGGTACTCTAACCTCAACACCTCGTCGTACATGACATTCCATAACACCGGACCCAGGATGGAACCTTGCGGGACTCCTGAGGTTATGTGAAAGCACTTCCGACCCACCTCCGTGTCGTATACTAGTACGCGATTCTGGAAGTAGCTTCCGAGAATCTTGTACAAGTACTCCGGTATCCCCAGACGCAAGAGCGCATCAGCAATAGCAGCCCAACTGGCGCTATTAAATGCATTCCTTACATCCAGAGTCACTACCCCGCAAAAGCGAATTCCCCTCCTCTTAGGCTCGAGTGCTTTCTCGGCGGTTTTTGTAACCGACAAGATAGCGTCTACGGTGGACCTCCCCTTCCGGAAGCCATACTGGTCGTACGCCTTCTTGTTGTCGATGTACGTCATGCTCAGGCTCCTCTGCTTTTCGGTGGCTTGATCCACAATGACTGCGTCTATGATGGGCCCATATAGCCGAGGCAGTAAACGCACGGGTATTCAGCATGACCATGCTGAGGGTGACGGGTTCGATTCCCGGTTGGTCCAGGATCTTTTCGTAAGGGAAATTTCCTTGACTTCCTTGGGCATAGAGTATCTTCGTGCCTGCCACACGATATACGCATGCAAAATGGTCATTGACAGAGGAAGCTCTCAGTTAATAACTGTGGAAGTGCTCATAGAACACTAAGATGAGAAGCAGGCTTTGTCCCAATGAGGACGTTACGCCAAGAAGAGAGAGAGAGAGAGCGTCTATGATGACCTGGTCTTTGCAACCTTGCGTGTTTTTGCGACACCCTTTTTGTTCTTCGGTCATCACGTTGTTGGCATCGCAGTGGGTTTGTATCCTCCTCGCTATCACCGACGACAGCACTTTGTACAGACTCGGAAGACACGTTATTGGTCTGTACTTTGCTGGGTCAGCTGTGTTTTGGTCTTTCGGCAGAAGATAAGTGATACCCCTGGTAATGAACTCTGGTAGCTGCGTGGGGTCTTCTAGCACCATTTTGAAGCATTCCGCCATCCGCCCGTGGATCGTCGTGAGCTTTTTATACCAAAAATTGTGCACGAAATCGTGTCCTGATGCAGCCCAATTTCTGGTATACCGGGTAGCCTCGCGTACTTCCTGAGCGGTTACTACGACCGCGGTCATGTCTCCAACTCCATTACACTGTCGCTCTTCTTCTGCCAACCACATCCCATCGTCGCTGTGCTGGACAGGGTTCTCCCATAGATTGGCCCAGAACTGTGTGACTTCGCCAATCTCCGGAAGGCCTTCTCCATAGTCAGGCTTGTCGTTTCGGATGCAGTTGTGGAACTCTGTTTCGTTAATGTTGATCATCCGGTTTTGTTCCTTCCGCTTCGAACATTCTCCATAACGCCGCAATCGTTTCGCAAGAGCACTCAACCGCTGTACATGGGTGTCGAGGATCTCCGTAATGTTGACTTCTGTGAGATCTCGGAGTTCTGCGGGCTTCACAATTTCAGCAACATAACGAACTAGCCTCGTTGATCGATTCCCCTGCTTGTACTGTGTTAATCGACCAATCTTGGTCCGCAATGTGGCGATCCGGTTCTCCAAACGTCGCATCCACGCGGGTTTCTGTGTACTGGGGCGTGTGCGACCTTCACCGTCGCCTTGCGGGCGCGTTCGTAATCCCAGCGCAGCGTCTTGACAACAGCCACCGCAGCTGAATACACCGTAAACTGCAGACCCTCGAGGTTCTGTACGGCCTCCAAGTACTGTGGCAGAATATCCTGGTTTAGGATGCTTGCTGCACTTGTTAACCGGTTGGGATTCCGCAGTTTGGTATTCGGTGCCGGGACATGGGGTCTGTCCCACGGAACTGCGTGACTGCTGTGGCCATATGGAGCGCTAGTTCGTCTCATAGTTGCTGTCGTTGTATATCCGCTGTTGGTCCTGGAGCAGTGAGTGCAGTCGAGTCATCAGAACTCCTTCTCGACGTATCGGTCGAGAATAATATTAATAATAATAATTACAATAATGTATTTGTTCCACATCACATTTATTTTATATTTATTTATTTTGACTATGTCTTCAGCAGTAGCTGTACAGACTGAGTAGTTATCCTATTACCTAATACTAGCTTTAAACCTATTTCTACTTATTACAAAATCAAACGATTCAACAGTGTTCAACAATTTAAAACATTTCTCTAAGGGATTGTTCTGACCAAAGAGCGTCCGATGTCCAGGGATCCAAAACGACAACCTTTGACGAGTACGGCGTACAGGTACTAAGAAGTTAGCTTGTTCCAGTAGCAAAGGGCAGTCAATCCGGTTTGTAACAGTATCGTAAGCAAACATTCTTTGCAGGAATACTCGTCGATCTTTGAGGGATTCAAGTTTGATCAGTTGGCGCCGCTGCTCATACGGGGGCAGCCTTAGCGGATCATTCCAAGGTAATCGCCGCAAAGCGAAACGGACGAAGCTACCGTAAACCGGGATCAAATTGATTACTTTAAAACACCTTTTGCTGATAACGTGAGAACGAATCCAAATATTGTCAAAAGAATTTATGTAAAATCAGTACTGGGTGGACATCTAAAAAGCTGCGTGACATAATTTTGGTTCAACAAATTTTAATATAGAGTTGAATAACTTCAAACCCTAATAAATGGAAAATACCATTTTGGGGTGAAATTGATCAGCATACAATTACACATCAGTTTACATTCTAAATCGCCTTATCCACTTAATTATGACCTTCTGAACACGAATAACGTGTCAAAACTCTTACAACTTGTGATTTTGGCTGTTAAAAAGCTAATTTAACTTTTAAAATTGACTCTTAAACGCCTGAGGGTAGGCAATTTCCTATGAAATAAGCGAGTTCAGCCATATTAAATTACTTTTTAAACAAAATACAACAGTTCGATAACTGATTCTTGTCTAGAATAGGTACATAACATCACAATAAAGGTTCCATAAAAATGTTACCAGCTTTGCAGAGTTGTTGTCCGGCATTCTTGCAACATGCCCTGCCCACCGTTTCCTTCCGGCTTTGGCCACCTTCTGGGTGCTGCGTTCGCCGTAAAATGCAACGAGCTCGTGGTTCATCCTTCTTCGCCACACACCGTTCTCCTGCACACCGCCGAAGATCGTCCTTAGCACGCGTCGC